>NW_008794416.1:802773-805303 GCF_000699145.1 Aptenodytes forsteri | reverse complement strand
ACCAGCTGCTAGGAAGAAAATTAACTCTGTCCCAGCCGAAACCAGGACAACTAGAAAGGTGTTTTCAGTTGTCTCATCATTTTCTTTCTTTCCTAGTTCTTGCCCATGTGGGATGAAAGGAGGATAATTAAATGAAGATGAGAATAGAAAATGTAAACACAGGTCCCTCTTGCAGTTTCAATCCCTCTCTCTCTCTGTGCCTTTACAGAGAGCTGGGAGGCTGGCGCTCACAAAGCTGTCTGGCATTGTTCTATCTGTCCAGGGTTATCTTGGCACTATCTTTTTTTCATGACAAATGTTTCATGCCTCTGGTCACCAGGTGTCTGCCCAAGAGGATATTCTCCTAATTGGAGAAATTGGAAAAACAGAAGAGCTGTTTTTAATTGTGAGTACTTTTTCCTGTCTAGCTTCCTTTTTCCTATTGCAGTACTGAAGCAGGGAGGTAGAAGGGGCATAATATCACCAACTCTCCTGTGGTCCAGAAAGTAATTTTTATTCCAGTTGAGACCTGTCAGTACATGCCCTTTATCTGTCATTACAGCTGCGGCAGAGCAGTGGAGAGGCATAACGAGGGCAAAGAGCATTTCTGCTTCCAATTTGTGCAGCAGTGTGACACTTAGCCTATGTGCTTATCATAAGCAGCTGGGGTTGAAATCCACATTGTTTCAGGACTGTCTTGAAACCTGCACTGAACTGTGGCCTTTCCATCTCAAAAGGGGAATGGAGAAAAACTTCTGTGAACATAAAGAAGGCTGTAGTCGATGTACTGAAGTACACAAGTGAACTGCTGTATCACAGTCCACCGTAGCCTTTCGCTGGTACCTCGGCACTTGCGCCAAATGCTGCGAGCAGTAAGTTCAAGCAATGCCGCGTTCCCCGCAGCACTGCGTGCTTCTGGAGCGCAGCTCTGCTGCTGAAAGCTGACCTCCTCCTACAAAGCTTGGGCCCAAGCACCTCCTGCGCACAGGTTCAGCCTTATTTGCAAACCATTGTGCACACCTGTTTCAGCTGAAGACTTGCTTTAATGACCTCAGTTGCTTTACTAGTCCAGTTCTTCTAATGAATGACACAAACTGCTGTTTAATTAGCAGGAGAGCAGCGGAGAGCACATCCATATGAGCAGATAATTATGACCAGTAGATAGCTGTGACTGAAGGTTCAGTCCCCTGGTGTCCGTTAGCCTGGGTTATGTAAATTGTTGTGATCCAGTTCCTGGCGATGCATCTGTTCCAAAATCTACAGCAGCTGGTGTAGTCCCATCAGGAAAGAAAAAGCAGTTGGATGTATTTATTTTATGAAATGCTCGTGTCAGTAGCAGCAGAGGCATCCAAGTAGGATTGTTTTCTACAGAGTGCAGAATCTCAGACAGCCCTTACCCGACGCGTTGACAGTTTAAAATCCGGAGAACGGAGCGAAGACTGCGCCTATGACAAGGTCAGCAGTTTCGCTGCTCGCTTGTTTTGCCTCGCTGGGCTGGGTTGTGCTGGTATTTGTAAGGTGTCTTGAGTTAACCGAGATGCTAAGCATTCTTGAAGCAGTGTTTTATTCGCTGTGTGCCTGAAAGCTGGCGGCCAACTGTAAACAGAAAACGTCAAACATCTGATCTGAGGTTACTTATGTCAGTAGGTTTAATGAGGGCGATTGGTGTTTTGTTCTGCTATTAAGAGAGGAAGGATTTAGATCATCCCTGAAGGTCTCTGCCAGTCTCACTTTCAGCAATTACTGTTTTGTTACACTGGCTTTCCCACTGCTGGTACCCAGTCCAAAATGAGAGCTCTCCTTTCCAAAGCATGTTTAGAACTGTCTTTGTTCTGCATTAGGTTTTGGAAGGAAAACAGACAAAGGTGAACTGTACGTTTTTGTAACTGTTACTAAAATGTCTTTCTCTGGGAATTAAATAATGAGGGTAAGTATAACTGTAAGGTATTAGAGTTAGATTAAGCTAATAGCACCTTTTTCTTCTTAAGCTTTTGCACTCTTTCTGTGCATCAGTGATTATTTCTAGTCCTCTGTGTCTCAGCTTGTGCATCGGGGCGCAAGGAGATGGAGCGACCATCTGCACCCCTGCAGGGTGGCTCCGAGCTGTCCATTAATTTTGGCCAGGTTATCCACCCTTTGCTGCGGAGAGGACAGCGGAGGGTGGAGGTGAGCCAGGCCTTGCTGGTAGGGTATCTCCGAAAGAACCTTGGCAGCTGAAGACAAGGCAGGCAGCATCTTCTGCGCTACCAGCTGTCTCTCTTTGGGTCTCCTGCGGGTCTTCCCTGGGCTGCAAGAGAAAGACGTGAAGTCTAGCTTGAGTCACCCCTTGCGCGACTAGATTTTATAAATACTCTTACTGTGCTTTCCTGCAGTCTGTGTGACGGGGGAGGGCAGGCGGTGACATAACCTGCTCTGTCATCTGCTTTTATTGCTCCCAATGGGTACGGCCCACCGCAAACTCCTGCCGGTTCAATTCACGACGCCACCGACTCGGAGAAGGTGCCCGAGCAGTATAAGCGCCTCAGCCAGGTCCCGCCGACTGCCCCGCGCA
>NW_008794416.1:801324-801704 GCF_000699145.1 Aptenodytes forsteri | reverse complement strand
GGGAGTGTTTTCCCGGGGCGTCGCTGTGGCGGCTGGGCCTCAGCAGCAGGTGAGGAGCCCTGGTACTCCGTCCCCAAACGGGCTGGGGGCGCCCGCGCTCGGTTACTTCGCTTCTTCGGAAATGCGGCAACTTCTTAGCGCGCTCGGCCCGCTGTCAGGGCGCTCCTGCGCCCTGGCCTCAGCAGCAGGTGAGGAGCCCTGGTACTCCGTCCCCAAACGGGCTGGGGGCGCCCGCGCTCGGTTACTTCGCTTCTTCGGAAATGCGGCAACTTCTTAGCGCGCTCGGCCCGCTGTCAGGGCGCTCCTGCGCCCTGGGGGTGTGCAGGGAGGGGGGGGGGCTCGGGCTCCCGGGGCCACAGGGGCAGTAGCCGAGGGGAGGG
>NW_008794416.1:797324-801307 GCF_000699145.1 Aptenodytes forsteri | reverse complement strand
ACTTGGGGGAGGGGCTCGGGCTCTCGGGGCCACAGGAGCAGTAGCCGAAGGAGCGGTGCATCCTGGGTGGCGTGGTTTGGGGAGGCTTAGTCAGCGGCTCCTGGATTTTTAGCTTGCTGTTAGCTGTCTTCCACAACTTCTAGGCCTCCGGCTTCGTTAGGGGCTTCTAGCTCCTGTTGCAAAAAGAGGCTTGAAAATATGAACAGCTGAAATATTGGGACTTGGTGGTTTTCTGAGTCCGCAGACAAACTTTGTAAGCCTTGCTTCTACCCACACACTTAAAATGTCACAGTGAAATGAAATAATTGAGACGCTGAGGGATTTCACTGTTGCCTTTCATAAATCACTACTAATACATTAATTAAAACCATCTATTTGACGGGGGGAAAGATCAAATACATTAGAGGTATGAAAAAAGCAACAGGGAGAAGGTGACAGGTACTGCACTTGAAGGCTTAGAAGAGCTGCCGGGTCACAGATATTCCCGGCTGCTTTGTACAAACCAGGTCCCAGGGGAGCAGGCTGTAGCCATAGCTTGTTGGGTGATAGCGTTAGTTAAGGAATATACTTTTCATAGTGTACTTTCCCTTCTTCCTCTGCCTGTGTCAGAGCACCATGCAGGCTGGTTATAGTTTCCTCTGTTCATGAGCAGCGTTGGAAGATACCACAGAGAAATGGGGTTTGGAGACTGCTGCTCTCAATGGCGGGATAAAGCATCAGACTACCGTTTAACCCGCACAATGTGGTTATGCTGCACTAATAAGTTCTTGTTGTTTCATGTGCGATGACCGCTCTTCCCTTTCCATAACTGGCAAGCTTGTATTTTCCAGTAACACAGAGTGTCTGTGGGTCATCTTGGAGCTGTTTGCAGAAAAGCCTGCAAAGGTGCTAGAAAACAGGCGACTCTGAACCACAGGGAGAAATGATGTGGGTCACCTTGCTGTCATGAGCACGCTCTTGGGTTGCAGGTTGGCATGATGACTTCACAGGTCATAACAGCGATATTGAGAAACCCATTAATAGTAAGAAATTTCTTCCCTCCTGTATCTAGCTGCACAGCTTTAGAAGGAAGAAGTTATTTCTGCTTACTAGATGATGGGGAAATAGCACCGCTTACCTAGTGTCTGCCAGCAGCTGCACACAAGATACTGTCCCTGAGTAGGGCTAGAGAAAGCAATCCGAGCACCACAGGAGGTGGCTGATGATGGGAAGAGGTTGAGATTTTTGTGATGGCAGTGGGTCACCCTGGGTTTGTTTGTATGCTCGCTGTCTGTCGATGGGAAGGGACTTACTGGCTGAATGATACGAGGCAAACATCTTCAGTCCTTGTGAGGAGCTAGTGATGCATTTCAGCCTGTCTAAAGCTGGGGGTCTACTATATATTTAATGCCATGTCTGGATTGTGGTTTTCCTCCAGTGTAGTCTGAGTGGTTTATTTCGGTTTAGTGTTTTGCTGGCTGACTCTCCAGTGTGATGCAGTGCTGTGAGAATGACGTTTTTGTTTATGTCAGAACTGGAAACAGAATAGCTTCATCAGCAGGGAGTTGTGCCTGGGCTAATTAGCCTTGCTTAGTTGACAGTGCTTCTATTCCCAGCATTGCTACCTCTGCGCTGCATTGTGCCGTTGTTTGTAGCTGTATCCCTGGTGTCCTGCGTGAGACCGGCAGTACAGCTTCTTTACTGCTCGACAAATTGCTGTGTCCCGTGTAACTGGAAGCATGCAGTAGTCTGGATGAGGGTCAATGGGATTTCCTCCTCCTCTCATACACAGAACTGGTGATGTGCGTTGGGAAGACCAGCGAAGGAAGAAGCACCCAGCTCTGTCTTTGAGGACTGTCGTGTGAAGCAGCTTATTCCTGGGCAGTATTAGGGATGAGCTATCGAAGAGTTTTCTGCTGTCAGAGTTAGCAGGGATTGATGACAACATACGGCCAGTCGTGGTTTAATGGTGTCTTTGTGCTGGGTTGTGCATCACAGAGACAGAATCTGTGAATCCTGCTGTAGTTCGTTTGACAGTTGCCGATTGTGCTTGTACGTGAAGGCTTAATACATGTTGGTTTGTTCTAGAATACAACTTGTAGAGCAAATCTCTAGAAGATGTTACATTTGAGAGGTGACAGTTGGCCAGCCAGAGTTCAATCACGCTTTACCTCAGTCTCTTTCCCCTCTTCTCTCCCTCTAGCATAGGCACACTCAAAAGAGGGACCTTCTTAGCCTCTTATCAGGGTGAGGAATGAATCCACATGAAATTTTTCTGCCCTATTCTGAACAGCAAGAGGGGAGGCTGCAGTTGGTCTGGCAAGGTTGTTTTTTTTTCCTGTAATAAAATGGATTTCAACTAAAAGGTACAGGAGCTTTCTGAAACCCCTTCAAAACTTCTGCACACCCATAAAGTGTACGCACAGAGCTCTGCAGGGCTTTTGGTTTTGAGGTTTTTTGCAGCAGATTTTGTGCTTGGGCAGCTCAGATGGTGGTTGTTGTCTGTAGTCAAAACATGGTCTTGTTCATGGTGACTGAGAGCATTTCTTTTGAGACCGGTAAAGGTCTAAGAATCTGTCTTGCTCTGCTGGGCTCGTGCACTGAAGAGCGCTCTTTTTACAGTTCTGTTATAAAGCTTTTTCAGGTAGACGAAGCTTTTTATTTGAATTAAAAAAAAAAATCACATAAAAATCAGGGTGATTTTCATATGAAACTATTCGTACAGCCAACTAGACTTCTTGACTGGCATGTACAGTGTGCAAGTGGATCCATGAACTAGAGGTCATCTTAATACTTAGGGGTTTTTTTTAGATACTGTGCAAAATCTGTGCTGCTAACAATAAAAGTAGCATCAGAGCTCCACGAGCGTTTGGCACTCTGTTTGTATGCTAGTATTACCTCCCGACTCTTGATTCTGGTTCTACAGCCCTTCTCTGCGTCCTTGTTTACCGCAAGCCCTTCCAGTTCTCAGTGGGATGTCTGGCAGCTGCTGCCTGTCTGATGTCTCTGCTTCCCCAGAGAGGTGGTCGGAGCAAGTGGTGCTCCCCGCCTCCTTCAGCGCCCTGTGTCAGGAGAGCCAGGAGTGCTGGAACAGAGAGATCTTGGCGGGTCCCAGGAGGGAAGCTGTAGAGGGGGTGGCTGTGTTTGAACCCCACCAAATGCAGGGGAAGGGAAGCTGGAGGGCAGAGCTGCTGTGTAGGGGGACCTGAGCAAGCGGGAGGAACAGGCCAGCAGGAACCTCATGATGTTGAGCAATGCGGGGTTATGTATGTGGGACGACCATCCCTGCACATAGGGACGTGCGGCCTGGGGCTGGCTGGGCAGCAGCTCTGCAGGAAAGGACCTGGCCTTCCCACGGATAATAAACGTGAGTTAGCAGTGCGCCTTCGCAGCGATGAGGGCAAACTGGGCTGCATTAGTGAAGCGTAATCATCAAGTTGAGGCAAACGGTTGTTCAGTTACTCTGCTGCATTCGGCATTAATGAGGCCACATCTGCAAAACAGTGTCCCGGTTTGGGCACCCAGTTCAAGGATATCAACAAACTGGGGAGAGTGCGGCAGAGGGCCACCAAGGTGGCAGAGGACTGGAGCCCATTACACAGGAGGAGAGGCTGAGGGAACTGGGCTCGTTTTAGCTTGGAGAAGAGAAGGCGAAGGGGCAAGAGCCTGAAGCCTTTCACTGCCTCTAATGGGGTTGTGGTGAAGACAGAGCCAGGTAGTTTTCAGGTGTGCCCAGTGACAGGAAAGAGGCTGCAGCCACAGGTGGCCAGAGGAGAATTTTGAATTGGACATAAGGGAAGTTCCTCACCACAGGAGTGATTAAGTGCTGGAACAGATGCCCAGAGCAGCTGTGAAGTCTCTGCCCTTGGACAGTGTCAAAACTCAATGGACAAGGCCCTGAACAACCTGTCTGAACTTAGAATCATAGAATCATTTAGGTTGGAAAGGACCTTTAAGATCATCAGGTCCAACTGTTAACCTAACACTGCCAAGTCACCACTTAA
>NW_008794416.1:783571-796958 GCF_000699145.1 Aptenodytes forsteri | reverse complement strand
TGAACACAGTGTTCGAGGTGCGGCCTCACCAGGGCCGAGTACAGGGGCACGATCACTTCTCTACTCCTGCTGGCCACACTATTTCTGATACAGGCCAGGATGCCATTGGCCTTCTTGGCCACCTGGGCACACTGCCGGCTCATGTTCAGCCGGCTGTCGACCAGCACCCCCAGGTCCTTTTCCGACAGGCAGCTTTCCAGCCACTCTTCCCCAAGCCTGTAGTGTTGCACTCGATCCCTTTGTCCAGATCATTGATAAAGAGATTAAATAAAAAGGGCCCCAAAACTGAGCCGTGGGGAACACCCCTTGTGACCGGCCGCCAACTGGATTTAACCCCATTCACCCCAACTCTTTGGGCCCGGCCATCCAGCCAGTTTTGAGTAGGAGGTTGGCTTGGAGACCTCCTGGGGTTCCTTCTGACTGAAATGGGTAGTCTCTTGGTGCTGTCATCCCATGCCAAAGTTTCTACCTTATGATGAAATCCCCTGCGGCAATTCTCTCTGCCCAGTGACGTCGCTGTGACGTGGGAAGTTAGCCAGGCAGTGAGCGTCTCTGATTCACAAGCCGCGTCCTCCTTAACTCCTTGTCTGAATGTTAAGAGGAGTGCAATAATTGGTGGTATCTCTGCAATGTTGTTTTTTTTTTTTTTTATTTGAATGATGAAATATTTAAACGTGACTCATAACTTAAAGCTTGTGGATTTTGAAGTGCTGCTTTTGATATTGAATGGTTGTTACGTGAAAGTATGAAAGCATAGTTTTAAACTTGGAATTTCAAGTAACTCTCACTTTCTCTTTTTAAGGTCAATGAGTGGTCCTTGAAGATAAGGAAAGAAATGAGAGTGATTGATAGACAGATCAGAGGTTTGTACTTATGTCTCATTTTTTGTTTTTCCTTTCCCTGTCTGCCTTCAATGTTTTTTTGCTTTAATTGGGGGAGGCTGTGGAATCTAATAACCCAGGGTACTCTATCGCGTCTGGAATAAAGGAAGACGAATGTGATCCTGGGGCCAGGCTTAGTCTGTGTTACAAAATGACGTCGCTGTGAAGTTCTTCAGGTAAAATTTTCGAAAGAACTTGAATATTGTGTGCTTCCAGTAAGACATAATGCTCTTAAATCCCATTTGATAAGATGAATTAGACTTATCCAGAACTTCAGCCACATTGATTTAATGAATAGTATCGGTGTGGTATGTAATTCCACGTGTAGAAAGTTCTGCAGGTATGTACTGGCATGAAGTGCACATGCTAAACAAAAGTAGCTTGCTGTCAGCTTGGGAAAATTGCAAACAGGAGAGAAAAAAAAAACAACTTTTCTCAGTGGGTGTTTTGCTGCTAAATTATGGGTAATTCATTTTTGAAGAGGTCTTGAAAAGCAGAGGAGTCGCTTATTATTACACTGCCCCTAGTTCAGTTTCTTGTTCTCTCATCCACCTGCTTTTCCAGAATCTGAAAGTAGGTTTGGGGCAGATTCTATTTTCCCCTTTTTGTCTTCTACCCTGCCTTCAGGATTGGTCCGTGGGATGTGCTGGTAAAGGATATTTTGTGTCAGCGTCTGGTTAGTGGGCGCATGCCTGTTTTGAGTGACTCCTCAAGGCAAACGTTCTCCCTTGCCCCTTTCCTCCCCAGCCCCATGCTTCTGGACTAAGCTGGCAGGGTTCATATATTCTCCCACTTGTAGATTTGTATGAGTTGGTTGGAGAGAGATGCTCGTGCAGTACAAAGCCTGTCTTTATCCTCATCTGTAAAATGAGGACATGGTTTATGCCTCTTCCAGGAAAACCGATGTACAGTGATGTTCGTTACGCTTGTGAATTGTTTTGCGTTCTCCAAGGCACTTTGTGTGGCTGTATCAGGCACAGAGCACCTGAAACGTGGCTGATCTTATTAGCAGAGTATGTTTCAGAGGTCGCATCTTCCACAGGAGCAAACTACCCATGTGTTCACTGTTGATGGTTTCTTGAGATTCTGGTTTTCTCTCAACTTTATGCGTGCCATAATACTTCTAATGGCCTATATAGATATTGGGTCTGATATTTTGACGTGGATGTAAATCTAATTATTGTAACAGCTCTAGACATCTCTGTATATGTATTTCAGAAAGAAATACAGTTCAGCACATAAGAGCTTAGACTAACCACCAACCATCTGCTATTCTGATAATTCCCATTAAAATAAAGTACAGAGTATCTTTGTAATGCCCATATTGTGCTGGGATTTCACATCTTGCCAAGTGTCAGCTGTGGAAGTATGTGGTTCTGCTGGACACTTACCAGGCTAGCAGGCTGCTGCTGAAAGATGACAGCCATGTGCCACTAAAGGGTTGTTTTTTGGTTTTTTGTTGGGTTTTTTTGTTTGGTGGTTTGTGGTGGTGGTTTTTTTTTTTTTTTTCCCAAAAAGTACCCCCTGTAGTTAGATTCTGCCAGGCTTTATCATTTTGATTGAGATTTACACAGGAAATGGCTGTAATCTTTGAGTAAGGATGCTGAGCTGGGACCTCTCTTAGTTTCCCTGGGGAAGGCTGTGCTAGATGTGTTTTGATATGGCAAAACTCAGATCCACCTGGGATGAACTGAGTAGGCTTGGGTCACCCGAACACTTGGCTCACCCAGACAGCACAGTTACTGATACATCGACATGCTGTTTCGAACCATCTGTTGTTGGACTCTTGCTGTTGTCGTGATTTCTGTTTGGTGTAGGTTGCTTTTGAGGGCTTGGAAGGTTCGAAGAAATGAAAGGTATCCTCGTGACTTCAGAATTGAATTTTTCGAGTTAATATAGTTGGAATAATACAGTAACTTTGTGCTTTACTGAGCTTGCAAGTCCCTCTTGCAGGTGCTTTGGACTGCTTTGTGCCTCTGTTGTGCTTGGTAATGCTGCAGAGGGGACCGGTGTAGTGACTTTGTCTCACTAGAGGTGCATAGCTGGCATTGACCTTCAAAGGTGGAGTTGACCATTCTTGCACATTTTATGCCGCTAATCTCATATTCAGCGGTTTGTCATGCAAGTGAAAGCATTCACTCGAGTACAGGGCCCCACTACCCTAGTTTGGATGTAGTAACACAATACTTGTGGCTGGTTTTAGCCTGACAAAGTAAATGTCATAATTCCTCAGTACTGCTGGAGTACTGATGTTTTCTGGTTTTTGCTGTAGCGCTTCAGCTGTTTTGTACCTGTTCTGATGTGCTGGGACTTGGCTCACTCCCGTGTCTGACATACAGATGTCTTCAAGCTTGTGACATTTCTGCAGAAAATAGTGGGGAAGCAGCAAGGATTATGGTTTTCTGATTACGATCCTACAGATTTCTGCCAGCCCTTTAGGATAAAGACACTATTGAATGATACTGAGAGAATGACTCATCTTGAGTACAGGGTTCATTAACTCCCACGTGAGAAGCTGCGTCGAAGTCTCAAGGTTGGCCTGTGCCAAAAAGCGTGCGTTGATGCCTTTGTTTTTACGAAAGGGCAACTTCTGATTCTTGCCTACGCGTAACTTCTGTCTGGTATAAATCAAGAAGACTCAAACAAAACCAAATTTGAACAAAGCCTTTGCTAGAAATAATTGTTCTTGCAGTCATTTCCTTCAACTCTTTGCAGGAAGACGAGCCTAACCCTCACTATCTGAATTCTTTATTTACTTTAGGATAATGTTTTTGCGGACTCTTAGATCCACATTTTATCAGTGGCTAATTTATTGCCGAGTCTGGAAAAGGAAGGGGGTTGTTACAGCCCCTGCTTGTTCCTGCATTTCTTACTCTGAGCTTTTTGAGGTACCTGGCTTCTGCTGTACACAGCCAGTGTTATCTGACAAGGCAGACATGTGAACAGTCACCCCAGATTTGCTAGAGAAACCTACGTTATTTAAGGAAGCCTGTTTAGTGTATAATATATCAAATCCAATTATTTGGTGCTCATTTTGTCCAGGCTTAGTTCAGTACTCCTGCTCCAGCATGCTCTTATAAAAAGCTATTGAGTGAAACTGGATACCAGGAGAGTTTGAACAGGCTGCTTTAAGTTATATCTAACAATTTACCAGCATACTAGTTTTCCCTGATAAAAATTATCCATAGCTTTGGCACCAGCCAGCCAGCTTATAATTTGAATGTGCCAGTTTAGACAAACACCTAATGCATGTGTCTTAAAGTATGAGCAGTATAAACTCAAGACCTTAACTCCTTAAGTACAAGTACAGACTTGGCTGGGTATCCAGTTGAGGCTCAATGAGTTGTGCCTGATGGGGGGAATAATTAAGTCTATCTGCAAGGATGAAGGCTTTTTTTGGCAGTAATTAACAAATCTGTGGTTCTAAGTAACTCTTAAAGTTGTGGACACACCCTTACAAATTCACTATATAAATGGTTATGCCTTTTTTTTTTTAAAGGCAGTATATATCTAAAACTTTCTAGAGTCTGTGAGATCAGCCTTCTACAATCTTTCTGAATGTATTTTTTTCAGAAAAACACATTTCAGAGACTTAGAAACATTGAGGACAATTCTGCCTACAGCAGCCCTCAGATTCACTTGAAGGTGGGCATATGGGTTAAGCTTTGAATGTAGTCTGACGGCTAAGTATTTTTGCTAGTAAAATACCCGTCTGTCTTCCGAGACTGCTAGTTTTAAACTTCTTGTGACAACTTTGTTCCTTCCTGGTGAAGTGGGGCTATCTGGTGATGAACACGGAAGAGGTAATCTTGTAAGCAGCAAATCAGTACAGTAGTCTTAAACTGTGTGTGTATATATATATTTAATATATAATATGTGTGTATGTATTTATCTGTATATTTATATCAGGCCAGTTTAATAGTCAGGAAGTTATTGTGAAGTTGTAAGTCAAGTAGTCATCTCAGAGTGCTTTGTTCTTACTGGACCTTTTTTGCTTCTTAAGAATTCACCTCAGTCAGCGCAGCTTCACGCAGTGATATTCCTGGACAGTCCTTTACAGTACTCTGAACTGCAAAGGAAATTACAGAGCTGGATGTTTAGTAGTGAGAATTTTCCTACTAATATTGAGTTGAATTAATCAGCTAACATGTAAATCAGCCTAGAACAAGGTCTTTGAGTAACAGAGGGGATCTGAAATCAAGCAGAAAAGATTCTTTGCGTTGAAAATACACCCCAACAAATGACTGGTTTCTCTTCCAAATCTTTAGCGGCTTGTCACTATTTGCTGTGTTTTTTCTGTACTCCAGATATCCAGAGAGAAGAGGAGAAGGTGAAGCGGTCAATAAAGGATGCTGCCAAAAAGGGTCAGAAGGATGTGTGTGTGATCTTGGCAAAGGAACTGATCCGCTCTCGAAAGGCTGTAAGCAAACTCTATGCATCCAAAGCTCACATGAACTCTGTTCTCATGGGGATGAAGAACCAGCTCGGTAAGAACAACTTCTGAGTGCTTCTAGCTTTAGAGGTGAGGTCTGGGTTTCCATTTTCAGAACCAAGGTCAAATGCAGGCAGAGCTTGAATTTGGAAGCAGTCCTACTCTTGGGAAAGGCAGCTGATTCCAGCGGGCTTCAGGAGCCAGGGAAATTCCTCCCGTAGCGGGCCCAGAGGTGTGAGGCTGCTGCAGTTCCTTATCCCCACATCCAGCCAGGCTGAGCACCTATTCCCAGTAGGCACACGCACCCACACATGCTCACAGCAGTGCCTTTACCAGCACCCATGTAAACACATGCAGCTTTCACACACCCACGAACAGCACTGATGGCTCAATCCCGGTCTTCCTCTTCAGCCGATTAGGACTGAGGTCCACTAGTAGACTACATGTCTATACACACATGCACAATACATGGGGTGTTCCAGTAGCTGCTCTCAGACACTCAGTCTAAGCTGGCCAGCTATCTGGTAACTAGCCCCAGATCTCCTCTGCCTGAGCTGCTGGTACCTGGACCTGTAGGCCCCCGAGGTTTATGGTCTTCCCTGGTCCACCTTGATCCCTCCCTTTTTCCACCTTCGGTCCTTCCCTTAAACATCCAATAAAGTTTCTCATGTTCAATCACATTCCTGCAATCGCCTTAAAAGATTCCATAAGTTTTTCTCGGTTCAGAAAATGCTCTCTTCCCCCGCATCCCATACCGAGTCCTGTGTCCCTGTAGGCAGTAACCCCCTTCAGTCTGCAGGATGTTCTGGAGACCGTTTCCCCACTGCCCTGTCTGGATGGGTTTCCCACCCTGGGCTCTGGAGTAGTCAGGGAGTTCCCAGTTAGCTTCCTGGGGTTCCTACCCCTCGTTGTTCCCTAGATCCTCGCTGGCTGTGTTTCCTCTGATTAGCTGCTCAACAGATAATCTAACACGTCTCCGCAGAGCCTGAGGGTTGCGGTGACATGAGAATCACGTGCTCTGAAACAGAACTCTCTTGTGGTAATTTGGGGCACGTTTTTAGTGTGTGTTCCTAAACAGTTTGAATGCGTGCCTAACATCCCTGTATCCTTGTGGAGCCTGTTGTTGTTACTGATTTTGACAGGATCTGTAACGTGAGGTTTATTTCCTTCAGTAGAATTCTCTTTTTCTCGTAAATTATTGTTTCTCTAGCAAGAGTCTTAGGACAGTTACTGAGTCCTGAATGGAGATGCGGGCAGCGATTGATTTCCTTGATGTGGATGAATCGATTTGCCCTGTGGCTTAATACCTAGCTCTCTGTAAACCCTGCTTGGTCCTTTGTGCCCCCCCCCAGTACCAGCATATTTCCCTCATTCCTCATCCGCGTCAGAAATCTGTTGTAATAGGCTTCCTGCAGTATTTTCCACACCTTAGAGCATTCCAGCCTGCAACGAGAGCAGAGCAGAAAGCATTAAAGACAGGGAAAGACTTGGTGGAGGCTAACATGCACTGAAATGTCAAAGTATTTCCCCCCACCCCAGCATTATCCAAGCTAGTTGCTTGCTAAAAAGTAGATTTTAACACGAGGTGAGTGGTAAATCAGGAGTCGCGATGTGAACCTGAAGTGTAACCTTACAATAGGTCAAATGCGGCTCCCCACGTACCTCATTTGGAAAAGGGAAGCAAAGGCCATCCTTGCAGCTTGAGGTGTCCTTTAAAAGGAAAAACTCCTTATTATCGCTACCAGCATCTTCACCTTACTGGGAATGTTCCGATACCCTTGCGCAAGCAATAGGAAGGAATCTAGAATTCAGTCTGGGGTATGTATTAACTTGCTTCATCTTGGGGAAATGACCGCTGAAGGCAAGATTTCTGTTAGTTTGTTTGTTAACATTACAAGTGTAACGTTCTTAAAGAAATTAAATATTAAAATGAAAAATAATATCTGCTGTACCTTCATTTTGCTTCATTAAAGAGTGACCATTTTATATACAAACAGGTAAGTTCTCCATGGCTAGGAAGCTGCGAAGTTAGATGGCACAATCCAAGAACCTCAGAGTACCCTTAATTATTGCATTTTGATCTCGGTGTATCAACATATATGAGAAGAGCTTTTAAGCTATATTATGAGAGTAGCCTCTGGAAAGAGTGTTGTTAAATTCAGTTTAAACTACACTTACTTCCAGCTTATCTGCTTCGGTGTTAATTTTCTAGCTTCCTGTTTGCTGTGAAACTGTTGCACTAGAACTTGTGCCAGAGTTAGCTTCCACTACCCAGTGTCAGGCGGAAGGTCGCTGGTTTGGTCAGCAGTCAGACGTGGAGCTGGACTGTGAAACTGGTGAAACCCTCAGCAAGACCTCCGGCTGCTGCGGGGCGCAGGCAGGAGCTCCTCGGGGATCTCTCTTTATGAACTGGAGTGCAAGTGGGTTGAAATCTCTCTGCAGGCAATCTGGATTGCTCCAGCTAATCACACAGGACCAGTATCTTTGCTAGAAACTTTTTTTTCCCCGATGTGGGTAGGAGTTGAGCTTTTCCAGGAAGGTAGACAAGAAGGAAGAAGCAGAGTGCCCATTTCTTCTTTTAATTAAATTGCCTAAATGCCAACAGATTTTTGTCCGTGTAGGGAGGATAGAATTTCTCTGCTTTCGGTGGTGCATGGATCGTTCAGGCTTTTCTATGCCTCTCCTTCACAGCTGTCCTGAGAGTAGCAGGTTCATTGCAGAAGAGCACAGAAGTCATGAAAGCTATGCAAAATCTAGTAAAAATCCCTGAAATCCAAGCAACGATGAGGGAGTTGTCCAGAGAGATGATGAAGGTAAGACCTATACCATAAATAAGACTTGGGTGAATGAGAGGTGGTGGTTAGCGTGCTGTGCAACCGCTTAGGTGGCCCCTTTGTCAGAGGGCTTGCATGAGCTCTGACAAACAGAAAGTAGCACAGTAATAGCTGGGGACTTTCTAGCAGGTTACTGTATGTGGGGAAAACCCTGACTTGGCAATACCTGCAACACGTTTGGCGTAAAGCTTGAAGCCAAAAAAAGCTGCTGCTGAGGTTGAGGACGGAAGGAGGAAGACCGGTCCCCGCACAGAGCGGTTGTGGCTTGGTCATCCTAGCCCCAAGGGCGGGGGGAGACGGAGGCTCGAAGCAGGGTTCACACCTGCGCCCAGTGACTGCTGTATCCCCGAGCTTCTGCCTGTTCTGGGGAGACTGAGCTCCCTGCTTTCAGGGATGAAAATGTTCACTGAGAAAGAAACACCACAGCCTGTTGCGGAGCGGGAAGCTGACAGCTGACAGTCCCATCTTAGGCAAGATGGCTATCCTGATACTGGGTTTAAAACATCTAGCTTAGTGTCTCCATCTGATGAAAGCGCTCTGATTTTAAAGCATACTAATTCTCTATGACGGCTTTTACCTTTTCAACTACCAAAATTGTTTTGCTTTTTCCCCTCTTACCACTCTAGACTGTTTAGTTCAAATCGGCTTATTTCTTAATAATTTTACCATTGTGCACCAGAACAATTTGGCCATATCTAGGTTGCAGGCCCTGCAGAGGAACGTTTTCAAACGCGGATAGAAAAAAGGGAACCCGTGTCAAACACTAATTGTACAGCATGTTACACAATTTATGCTTCATGACTGAAGTTTGCAGTTGTATTTCACATGCTTGGAGCAAGCTGGGTTGTCGGTGTTCAGACATGCAACAAGAAGGAATAATAGCTTGAGGGTTTCACAGTGAGAACACGTGTAATTTAATCCTCAGTTTTCTTACCGCTCTTCCTGTGCACCAGTTGTACAGACACGTGCTTAAACCGTAGGCAAGCGTGTTGGCCAACCCTCATGCAACAGGAGAGCCTTGATCGGGAAAGCTTGAGCAGCGAGCGAGCGGTTGTTAAATGCCTGGACAGGCGTAACCTGATCTTGAAAGTAGGAAGTGTGTCCTCTTACTCCGCTGTTTCCAAGGGCATCACGCGCTGCCTTTTTGTTTTCTGCTAGGCTGGTATTATAGAGGAAATGCTGGAGGACACCTTTGAAAGCCTGGAGGATCAGGAGGAAATGGAGGAGGAAGCCGAGATGGAAATCGACAAAATCCTTTTTGAAATTACAGCTGGTGAGTTCGTGTGTGTTTGCTGAGAGTGGAGCCTTGCCCCCGCTCTGTTCGATAAGATGCAGCAATTTAAATCTTTGTCTATTCTGGCTTAACTGCGCTCTCCCGGTGGTGGCTTTGCCTTTGCTAATAGGCAGAGTGCTCTGACAAACTGGTTTCTCGGGGAATACTGGCTGAGAAGGCTGGTGCGGTTCGGTAAAGCGTAAGTAATACGCATCAGCTGATGTCTGCAGAGCTCTGTAATTGAGGTTTTAACAGATCAGTGTTTGTCTGTACAGTGGATCCTCTTAGCAAGGTGAAATTGTATGATTGACTAGATGTACCATTATTAATGAAGCCAGGGAATAAACTCAGCTGCATTGCCTTGAGCCTTAGGCTGTGTTGTGGTTCCTGGCTGTAAAATGCTGTTAGTGTCTCGAGTTGTTGGGGGGAAAAAGCCCCACAAAAACAAACAAACAAGCCCCCTAAAAACCAAAACCCAACCCAAACCCCCAACTTCTGCCATACAGCTCACGAGGTAACGATCTACTGTTTTAGTTATTTAACTTAGATAATGCTTAGAATGCTCCTTACCTGAATTTCTTGTGACGTGGTGTGACAAACGTAAGCTCCGGAGCTGTGTTCAGCTGCAACGCGCTGAAAGCACAGTTCCCCAGCTCCTGCCCTGCTGTTACCTCGCGCCTGCCGCTGGCTTGTTGCCCTCTCTTGTTTCTCACGTCCCGCTTGGCTTTTTTTCCATCCCGTTTCCTGGCTGGGAGCAGCTCCTTCCTGCCGGTTTTTGGACCAGCCCCCTCCCTCCCGGGCGGGCTGTGGGAGCCGGCCAGCAGCACGGCTCGGGGGGGAGCCGCTCCTCCCCGGCCCACCAGTTGGCTCAGGAGGGGCCGACAGGTCGGTACTGCTGCATCGGCCGACGGCCCAGGGCTGAGCAAGTCCCAACAGTTCTTGTGTGCGACCTCTACCGAAAGCGACAGGTTGAATTATTTTAAGTATCTGTACCTGGAAGCTGCTAATTATTAAATGAAGACCTAATGCACACCGTGTGTTGTTTGCAGGGGCCTTGGGTAAAGCACCTAGTAAAGTCACAGACGCTCTTCCAGAGCCCGAACCCATGGGAGCGGCTGCCGCTGTTGATGAGGAAGAAGACATTGAAGCAATGCAGTCGCGATTAGCTACCCTCCGTAGCTAAGGATGAAGCGAATGTGTACAGTTTGCCTTTTCTTTTTCTTTTTTTGCAATGGGATATTCTGTCCTACATTCAAAATGCAAAACTCAATATGTGAGAATACTTTGTAATGTATATTTTTTTTTTTTTCTTCCTGGGGAGTGTATTCTCCAAGAAACTACTGTAATATACTTCTTCTTGGGGAGTGCAGTCTGTAAATTATCTTACCCTTTTCTGTTCAGCCCGTCTCCCCTGTGAGAGGCTGTGGTGAAATGGCAACGGTGGTGTAATGTTACGTATTTTTAGATATAAAGTCCTGAAATACATTCTTAGCTTCAAGTACCACCTTTCCCTAAAAGGCACTTTGGCTTAATCTGCTACCAAAAACCTTCAGTGGCAGGTTCTTTGGTTTTCTGAATCACTACACATTTTATTAAAGCTGCTTTTAACAGTCGCTTCTGTGCATCAGTTTAGTTTGCATCACTTCAGACTCTTTTCACAAACAATATCCGCCATTTAAGGCCCTCGCAGTGTAGTTAAAGAAAAGCTTTCAGTCAGCGCAGCTGTTCTCTCCAGCGCTGTCCAGGCATTGTGTGTTCATGGGAGAGCCTTCTCTAGCAAAGGCAGGCTCAGGCTGCTGGTCCTGCTGCGTGGCTTTCCTTCAGGGACGGGAGTTCCGCCACAGGCAAGAACTGCTGCTCAGGCGCAGTTAACACCGTGGCCTGCCTTGTGCTGCCGGGAGAGGGTGTTCCCCCCTCCGCTCTGAGAGGGGTAGGTGGCCAGAGAAGGTTCGCAGACCCGCACGAGCCCTACCCCTTTTGATTTGGCCACCTCCAGAAGCCTTTTTTTATTTCTCGCTCCAAGACATACGTAAGTCTAAAGGGCAAACATCAGCCCTGCCAGCTCCGTGCTTCACAGGAGCTGAACGAGAGGAGCCCTGGGAGACAGGCTGGTAGCGGGCAGCGGGGATAATGCACACCATCAGTGGGTTTGCTTTCCTCTTCAGGGGGCAGGAGAGGGCAGCTGAAGCACTTAGGGTGGGGTTAACCTCCCTGCTTTGGGGGAAGGTAGGTGGAAGGAAGGGGAAGCCAGCCTCCAGCACAGGTGCTCTTCCCACCCCTTTCAGTGAGCAGAAGGCAAGAGCAGTGTCTTCTCTACCCAGAAACCTGCGCATGCAGGGGAAAAAGGAGCCTAGCTAGGGAAGAGAGACAGCTTGAAGGGCCAAGCTTAAAACAGACTATGTGAAAGTGATCAGAAATCCATTGGCACCCGACTCACGATGGTGTTAGCATAGTTCCACCAGACCCCCAGGCTGCGCCAAGGGAGGTGAGGTGCAGTGCACCTGCCAGCAGGAGTCAGCCAGCTCTGGGACCAGAACTGACCCCAGAACCACTCCCTGTAATGAAATAATTCTTCAGCCTTTTGAGATTATAAAAACTGAACCTGGTACCCACCAGACCCGCGAGAGCAGCTGTGGCCCGTCACAGCCGCTGAACAGCAGCATTTGTTACCTGCTCTGCTCATTTGCAAATCCGGTAACAGAATACAGGAGTTTTACAGGCAAACAGCCACGGGACAGAGCTCTTCATCTGGTACGTTGTTCATCACTGAAGTACCGTGCCAAAAGGGAGGTTCACTTCAGCCATCCTAACATTTTCTTAACCATTCCAGGTACTAGCACTTCACTATCCCACCACCACAAGTGATGAAAAGCCATCTGCTGCTTAAATGGCACGTTTTTAGGGTCAAAGGAAAGGTGTTTCTTCCCTCAAGGAAAAACTTCAGGCAAAACTCATGTCGTGACTCACAAAAGGCAGTTTGCAAAGCAAGTATCCACCGTGTCTCTCACCTGAACGTGTCAATGCCACAAAAGCCTCACAGGCAAAGGAACAAGTTTCTAGTTTTAAGGAAGACTTGCCAAAAGAAAACTAAATCCATAAATAACGGCATTCCGAGAGCAAGGGCAGAAGAACAGACAAGGCACCCGGACACTTGGATAGTGTCCCACAACTTCCAGTTTCAGCCACAAAAAGCAAGGAGGGGCCGAGCACCGTTCACCTTCGTGCCAGCGGGTGGCAAATACAGGCACATCCACAGCAGGGAAGGGAACCCTAATGCTTCAGGGCTGTGCACTCCTTCGGAGAGCTGTGCCAGTCGAGTGTTCCATCTCCACCCCAAACATAACAAGAACAGGCAAAGGGGATGGTTTGTTTCTTGTGGTCTTAAAAATGCAGAGAGGACAGATCAGAAAGAAAAAAAAAAAGCAGCTGAAGAGCCAGTAGGGTTGGGTAGATAACAGCTGCAGCAAAACCAGATTGAACAGCATCACATTGGTAAGAAGGTTCAAAATCCAACTTCAGCAAGGGGCCTTCCCACACATACGTGCGTGCGTGAGCACGTCTAAGATCAGCATGACTTATTTCACTCGCCAGGAGGTAAGGCGCCTGTACGCCAGCTCCCCGCAAATACTTCAGCTGGCTCCAAGAACAGCAGTTAGGCTGCTTTGCTTCATTTGCTTCAAATTTGACACTGCAAGAAAGAACATTCAGCTAAAGCATTGCCTTAAAGGATACGTCACTAGTTCAAGCACAAAAGGCCAAACCATAGAATCATTAAGGTTAGAAGAGACCTCTAAGATCATCGAGTCCAACCATCAACCCAACACCACCATGCCCACTAAACCATGTCCTTAAGTGCCTCATCTACACGTCTTTTAAATACCTCCAGGGATGGGGACTCCACCACTTCCCTGGGCAGCCTGTTCCAATGTTTCACCACTCTTTCAGTAAAGAAATTTTTCCTCACGTC
>NW_008794416.1:761787-782833 GCF_000699145.1 Aptenodytes forsteri | reverse complement strand
GCTTGGTGAGCTCCTCCGCCAGCTCCCTCAGCACTCTCGGGTGGATCATCCGGCCCCATAGACTTGTGAGCATCCAGGTGGCGTAGCAGGGCTTGGTGTAAACAAGGCTTTATTGCTCTTCTTTAGAACTAAAGTCAGCTGAAACAACTAGAAAGAAGCCAGTCTACCTACTGTTGGAGGCCTCAGCAAGTAGAGATGGCGGGAAGTTCTCACTGAACACAGCAAAGATGTGCGCAGCACCATGCAGAATCTTTGCTTTACCTGTTAAACTGTCTTTATCTCAACCCACGAGTTTTCTCACTTTTGCTCTTCCAATTCTCTCCCCCATCCCACCGGGGGGCAGTCAGCGAGCAGCTGGGTGGTGCCTAGTTTCTGGCTGGAGTTAAACCACGACACGCTCTTGACCCCTCTGCCCGTTTCAAGTTTGATGATGTTTTCAGTCCTTCTCCAAGTAGTTTTGGAGCAAGGCGTGTGCTATTTAAGGCTGAAGCTGCAGAACTCATTTTGATACAGACCATAGTCCTGGCAGTGGCTGAGAAGCAGTAGTCACGCTAAGCCACGTTTTGGTTAACAAAAAAAAAAAGCTATAAACAGATCTGTCACTAAATTCAATACCCTAAGCCTTCAGATACTTTAAAAAACAGCATGAACAGTATATGACACAGCATTTTCTTTTGCATTTCAAAGCACTGCATCAAATTAATTACATTTTAAAGAGTCAATTGAAGAAGCCAGGCAAGGAACAATATCTGAAATAGAAGAATTTTATGTAGACCATTCAGTGTTAAAAACCAGAGAATCAAACATCAGTTCAAATTAAAGAGCAGTTTCAAACAGAAGACATTTGATTAAAAGTTTCTTTTAACATTTAGAAATTTAAATACATTTTACCTAAAGATGGTTAACCCCCATCTCTATGTTACTATACAATAGCTTAAAGCTACCTTTAAATGCTAGTTCTATGTTAATGTGAAATTCCAGAACTGCATTCTTATTTTTAATGTAAATTGGTTATTAAACTGGGTGACTCCGTTCTTCCTCCCACCCCAAAACAAATTTTAAAAATTGGCGCTTTACAATGTCTTGAGTAATATTTTTCAAAGGAGTAATTTGGAATAGTTTCCGACAGTTCTCTAGGAGGTATTTTGTACAGTTTGGAGAGCAACTCCATATAAAGTTCTATTGCAACTGAGCATTCACAGTATGCCACAGTCCATACATATTACTACATATACATATCAGGTTTGTAAACATTGGAAGAATACACAGAACATAGTACCATGATCCTCTGGTACTGCTGAAAGGAAGATGAGGTAACATTCATATAATCTCAAAGTCCACAGAGATCCTGACTGAGTAGTTAAAACAGCTGCCAGCGCTTCTGTTTCATAGTGTGTGGTTAAGGCTTTCTACTTTACGGTCTGCTAAGGCTGGATTCATTAGCTCTCAGTATCCCAACGGCATCTTTAACAGCGTGGTATATGACATTCTTCACCTAGGAGGAAAAGAAAAGGCGTTTAGTTTTACAAGTAAACTGCGTGATTAGGGTCGGCTTGGAAGCCTCTGAGGTACAGGAAAACACCTGCACAACTTTCCCACTTCCCCACTCCCCGTGCGGCTCTCCTTTCAGCTTAAACACGCTCATCTGCACGAGCTTCGCTTAGATCACTAACTTGTGAAAATAAGGTTCAAATTCTAACAGGATATAAACTATATCCTGTAGCTTGAGGAGAGTATTGCAAGCTCAGCTAGAGGGAAAACAAGAGAAATGGAAGAAAAACATTTCAAAAGAATCTCGGGAGAAGCTTCAGAAAGCTTCCTCAAATCTACTAAAAAACTGTAGCAATTCAAAAACCCATGGAAATTCCTCTTCAAGATCCAACGCACTAAAGCTGACCCGAACACGAAAGCAACTTGGGTTGTGTGGGCACACCCCTTAGGGGTTTGGTAAGGGGGGGGCTGGTGTTTTTCGGTGGGTTGTTTTGAAAGGGTCAAGAGGGGTAGGGTTCATCTTGAGCATCAGTAAGTTACCTGCAATTTATCTTCATGGTTCGTATGCGTATGCGACAGATATCTAAATTCCTGAGTGAGCCAGAAGCAATGTTTGACATGCTCTGGGGATACAAAGTCTTCTGCAACTTTAATACAACTGTACAAATTATGAACCTAGAGAGAACAAACAAACAAGCATTAGCCGTGTGCTCAGAAGTCTGCCCAAGCGGTCAGGCTGCAGCAGCGTCCCCGGTCCTTGCCTGGTGTGGAGCTCCTGCTGGAATGAAAACTACATCTCCTAGAAACTGTACAATAGCCCAGCCTTGAACTCCATACTCCTGATGAAGGCGTTTTCTTAGCGATCGGTCCAAGTACCAACTCTGATCATGAATGGGATCGTGATCTACAGGGTTTTCTTGACCTTGTTCCTCCGCAACCTGGAAAGTCACAAGACAACAGGTATTAGAATATACCAGCCTCACTGGACAGCTGAGATGTATCTGTGGCATTCCAGAGGCACGCACGCACGCCAGAGTGACTTGCGCCATGTGTTCAGGTGGAAGAGTTACACAATGAAAGGTTTGGATCCTTATCCAGTCCTTAGTTTGTCGAGGCTTCATCATTTCTCAGTCCCCCTTACTTCACAGACGCGTTGCAAATGTGGATATAGGAAATGCAAGTAAACCCAATTTACAGTAAGAAGAAACAGAAGGGTTAAGTGACTCACGTGTGTTCACAGTGGGAACCACTGTCCCATATGGGATCAATACTCTTACACTATAGCCTGTAACTGGAAGAAACTACAGAGTGTGGAATTCAGTGGGTGCCTGCCCGAGACCAGCACTAGTCAGTGTGCTCACTGACCATAACAGAGGATGCTAACTAGATTTTCAGGAGATACAAGGCTGCGAGGCACAACAAGCACTTTAGAAGAGAAATTTGGGGGCTGTGGGGAAAGAATTTCTGCAAAAAGTTCCAGTGTAAATCCAATTTGCTGTGGCAATCATTTACACCCAGGACTGTAGCCCAAAAACTCATTTGGGAGGAGACAAACAGCTTGGTTCTACCACAAGACAAGCAGCTGCAAGCCCCTCACCTGCAGGCAAGTATGCTACAAGCAACCAAGAGGTGCAAGGCACAGATGTCAAAACTCAAAATGCCAACGCTTATCAAATTCAGCATCATGTTTTATCAGGTATAAGATTTGTTCTTTGTTAATACTAAACAAATTTGCTGTAGCCTCTCTGAGCTTCCGCCCAAGACAGCAGTCAGGCTGACAAGGCCAACAGCTGTTCAGATCATCCCATTTATCCTTTGAAACATGAACGTATTAGCTCTTTCCAAAAGAAGTTCCAGAATTAAGACCACCAAGAACTCCAGACCATTTGTGGTGAATTTCAATACTGAAACAAGCCCTTTTGGATGTAGTATCACATCTCTACTAAACCTTTAACTCCCATGAAAACATTCACCCAAAATACCTCATGCTTTTCCCCTTAATCCAAACCTCATGAAGGTATGGGGAAAAAAAAGGTAGGAAAAGGGAGAGAGCAAGGAAGAACTTTATGCACCACACACTGCTGTGACATTTCCCAAGAACGTCTCACGTGCATGCTTTATAGAAGGATCTAGTTTAAGATTAAACTGCGTTTTTGCTTAAATCTAAACCAGCTGGTTTTTTGTTCATTACGTAACATCATTACTCATGCTATAAGAAGTGTGGGCAAAAACAGTGTATCTACATACAGGGCAACTTCAAGCTTCAACTCGCTACCCTCCTCAGATCCTACAAGATTCACGGCACACGAGAAGTTTTGTCTTGGATACAACTCAAGTACATTTGTTTCCAGAGCAACTGGCACAGAAAGGAGGAAAAAAGTCCAAGGATACATATTTGCAAGCTTACGCCGACAGAAGATCAGTTTTTAAGATACAACGGCTTACCTTTTTAAGGAATTCCCGGATCTTCTCTGTATCTTTAGCAGCATAAATGTGCCACAGAGCTCCAGGTTTTTCTCGACTTTCAGTAAAACGCTTAATTGTCAATTCATCAGAATCACCATCTTGTATGGTTTTAAGCACTTCTGTTGAGAGTAAACACGAGCAGTTACACTGAAGGACCTTCCCTCCAACCGCAGAAATAACCCCCCAGGACACAAGAAAGACTTTACCTTCTTCTTGGTCAGCCTGGCCTTTGGGGATACCCACATAAACCATAACATTAGCTGCATCAGACACATCTAAATGGAGGTTTGTTGTGCCGTATTTTCTATCCTCTGGTGTTATTAAGCCTGGGGAAAAGAAAGGAAAAAAAAAGAAAAAGAAGAGTAGGAGGTACATTAGTAAGACCAAAAGAAACCTTATGCCACTCTCAGCAGCACTATCTGAAAAGACCAGAGAGCTTTTACTTTTCTCAGCAAATGATTCCAGCAATATACTTGACATCCAGGACCTTGCCCCACCTTGTTTGTGTCTTCCCAAGTGATCAGTTTACAGGCTCACACATCGATCTGTATCTATACCTAGCTTGTATGATATATAAACGTCACATTTAAGTCCTGCTAGAAGAGGGTTTCTATAGCAGTTTAGAACAAAGCATTCTCAGAAACAGTCTCTTTTTTACTCTAAAAGGCAGCTGCTACAGTATTTACTAGCCACGATCACGCTTAGTTTTAAATGCCTTTTGAGTGACAGCAGATGAACTAACCATGGAAACGTTAGTTCTTCTGAGTGACAGCAGATGAACTAACCATGGAAAGACGTGCTCGAGAAGAGATTAAAAACTAAATGACACAGCCCAAAAAGGAGAACAAAAATGATACAGCCAGAAGCAGCAAAACAACAAATACATGTGGCCAGCTGTAGGAAAGAGACACTGTGTATACATGTGTGGAGCAAGTTGGTTGGAAGACTGGTAATAAATATTATTGGCTTGACACCACCTGGACAGAAAACATTTGATAAAATCATATAATGCTCTGGACACCACTAATACCTAGAAGTGAGCCAAAATTAGGTTTTCAGATCAATGGGATTAATCAAATTGTTTACAACAGCAAGGATTCAGTTAGTTTACAGTACATTTTAATTTGAATGTGTGGACAACATAACCTTTAGAATGAAAAATTCCTTACCATACGCATTGTACATCTTAGGGCCCAAATCTGGTCGTACAAAATAGTTGGGAAGTCGAGAGGCAAGGTTGAGCTTGCCGCCCCTCCTAGTGTATTCTGGCAATGGAATATTTTTCATCAAATCATCAAACCTAAAGTAATACAGCACAATTTAATGTTAGGAACTGATTAAAAAAAAAGCAGACTAAAATAAACTGCAACAAAAGCTTTCTCCAGTCAAGAAACTATACTCCTTTCCCCAGGGGGTTTACTGGACACCGTGAAAAGGAACAAAACAAGCAAGACACAGGAACATAGCAGATAAACAAATTTAACTGCTCTGGAGTAATGCTATTTCCTTGTGTAATCATCTCAACTGATATCAAATAGAGTAAGTCACAATGCTTAAAAACATTTGGCAAAAAAATAAGCTTCAACTGAACTTTAGATTTCAAAATAACTCAGGCTTTTAGGAAGCTTCCAAAGTTTAACCAACCATTAGCAATTGTAGGTATTCACTTTACTTGGCAATAAATACAATGAACTACCTAAAAATTTATCATCAAACTTGTTTAGCATTTCCAGCTATGTCAGGCATCTCTGAGAAACAAAGTGATTCACGTGTGACCAACTGCTTCTCAAAGCTGAAGCAGGTGTCAAAATGTAACAGTATTCCTACATTCCGTCCTTTTGGGGGTGTACCACACAAATGATGAACAGTTTCTTTGTAAATTCATACCGAGAAGGCATCATATCTCTGAAGTCTTCTCCTGGAGGCCAGTCTTTAAGCTTCAACACCATTGGCTCTCCTTCTTCTGTTCTCAGGCGACCTATTGTCAAATAGTAATGAGTCTTAGTTTTTAATAGTTGTACAACTCAAAATCCAAAGAATCAAGACAAAGAAATCCTTATCTTAGTTTAAAATCATGTTCATTCCACAACTATTTATGTAGAACCAAAGACATACAAGTTCATCTGACACCACAGGTGGGTATTACTGCCATGACAAACGTGTTACAACAGGAGATTTTGGACTAAACAAGTGGCATCTACCAGCTCCCCTGCCCAAGAACTTCCTACAATTTGGCTCAGGCAACTGTTTCGCGTTTGAGGCTAGAGTAGCTGATGATAAAGCCAAATCTTTTCAAAGATCAAGTAACAGAAAAGAAAGGTGTAAGTGAGCCTTCCACCTCCTGCTCTTCTTGCCCCAAGTACCAAATTCTGTAAGCTTACATCACACAAACAGATGAAGTAGAACTCCAGATGCCACGGCAAGTATTAATTCTCCTGGAAAAAGTTTGTTTTCACCTAGAAGCGATAACAATGCCAAACCTCACGCTCACCTCCCCTAAACCCATTTTTATACAAAATAACTTTAGTTCCTTAGGAACAAAAGGCACCTGCAAGTTAAAAACAGCAGAACCCAATTACCTGGTGAGCACCGAGCCTACACATGCTCTTTTATGTTTCACTCAACTGGGCAAAAACGCTGACAGGTAAACCTACGTGCTAGGAAGATCCCAAACTTTCTTAGAATGCTTCCCCAAAAGACTAAAGGCAGCCAAACATACTCCTGCTGAAGGAGAGTCCTCTATGGGGCTGACAGTTTCTATCCAGTCCACCATCCCGCAAGCATACACGGCGAGAATGCATTGCAGACGCACTGCCCAGGATGAAGAAAAAAACCTGGAACATCTTCTATGCTGCTTAAGGATGACAAATTTATGCTAGGGCAAAATTATTGCTGCGGAATATTTTACCTATTGGAACAAAAATTCACACTACTTACTTGAAGTATCTTCAAATCCATCCCAGAAATCCCCTACAGTAGCTCCAGTGATGATTTCATTGGTCCTGCAGTTAACCAGATCTACTTCCTGTTGGCCAAATTCCTTCCTAAAGGACTCCGGTCTCCAGAGGTCTGCATTTAATTTGTGATGCACTCCTGACACCATTACAGGCTACAAAGAAGAATAATATATTCTCAAGAATTTTTAAACACAAAAAATTCAAATTCCAAGCAGAATAGGGTAATGCATAAAACGTACTGACCATTTGAACACAGGCACTTTGCGAACACTGTATTTTCCAAAATAAATGCTCAGCCTGCCGTACCAGAATTATGCCGTGCATTTGATCGTTCTTTATTTCAAGCTATGAGGCAGCTTTTTATACAGAGCCGTAAGTTCAGCAGTGTGTTTAGAAACTGATTTTGAATAGTAAAATATACGTCCTTTTATCCAAGGATCTAACAGTGTTCATGTAGTACATTTTATGAAGGTTTAGCGTTGCTTATCATTGCACTAAGTTTGTACCTGCACCTCAATTAAAGGGCAAAGCACATGAACTGAAAATGGAAAAAGCAGAAAAAATTAAATACCTGTCCCTGCTTCCAGCACTCCCTGAAGACATTCCAATTACTTTCATTGTTGGGATCTTGAAGGCATAGCAAGCGGTTATCACATAACCAGTAGTGAGGCGTATCAAAGCCCATTATCGTAGGCTTTATAGTCAGTCCTTGAGGTTTCTTAGGCAAGTCTGTAATGGTTCTATTTTGCACCAGGGAAGCAAAAATGTCATCAAGGATTTTGGGTGTACTCTTGAGTCCATTGTCTGTCTGAATTAAAAAAACCAAACAAACAAACGAGAAAGAAGAACAAAAAAAGAAGTTGGTGCACTTTTCTGTTGCCTTGTCCTGCAGACTTTCAAGAAGGTATTTGCCACTTTCAAAATTTTTCACTTGAGCAGTTTCTCGTGCAGAGAAACAAAAATCTGCAGAACTTTGCTGTCTAGAAACTCACCATCATTAAATGCCAGTGCCATTTCTGACACTTTGTCTACAGCATTCTGGCATAAGAAGTTCTGCTCTGATTTACATTTCAGCAACGCTGCAGAAAACCATGAAATGCAGCACGGAACAGGACTTTCTTTATATCAAAGAACAGAAATGCGGTTTCATCAAGGAATTCTCAAGGCAAATATTCTACCCCACCATTCTGAAGCCATATCTGTAAGAGCAAACAAAGCCCAGGAACACCTGAAGTGAACCAGTCTGCAAACGAGGTATGAGAAAGATAGTCACCCATCACAGAATATTTTTCCCTCCATCCATAAGTTCCTTCTTTTGTGAGTCTAATGGACATGCCAATTAATGCACCTGCCAGACACTAGCCTAAGTAATTCACCTGTTTTATCACTTGGTTCCCAGTCCCTCACCAAGCAAGACTTGCTCATAGCACCACTAAGCTACTACTCTAGAAAGCACTAACTGGAGCAGTGCAAGATAGACACTGAATTAAGTCCTTTTTCCCAAACGAAGACAGGATTTTACCTACGGTGACAAAATGTCTGTAGCAGTTGTTCACAGGTTTAGAACAGTAGTCTAAGCCTGGTATCAACTCAAACCTGTAAAACAACATTTTTCACATACCTTTCCTCCAGAAGAGTTCAACAGATTCCGCAAGAAACCTGTGTTATTGTTGCTCACAGGTGTTAATATTGCACTGTTGAATGTCTGCAGGGCTGCAGCAGGCTTAGCTAAACTAGGGAGTGTCTGAAGTGGTTTATTTTCATTCTTTGAAATAGGTATGAGGAGTTTCTCTGAAATGAAGGAAAGAACACATCTGAGAACAAAGCAAGGATTAATCCTCTGAACTATGAGAAGTATATGCTTTGGATTTACATGCTTTGGATTTTTTTTTTTTAAGACAAGATACTCCTGTATGCATACATGTAGATATGTACGTAAAGATATATATATCTCTCTCTCTCTCTGTCTCCTCTCAATACATGCAGATGAAATACTCCTTTCACTTAACTTTTTCAATACTCCAAAGTTTTTAAAACCACATGTTCTAAAGTAAATACATTCTCAAATTGAATTTTTAAGAATACTTGCATCAATGGGATGTTAACCCAGTTTTCAAAAAAGAATATGCTAACCCTGCCAGGTTTTACTCCAAGTCATTGCCATGGACCAGTTTTGCAGTACAGGCACTGAACGCCCACCCCAGCATGCAGATTGTATCATTCTCAACACACGATATTGCTGGGTTTGATCTATATTCTTCTGAAAAACAGCCACAAAGGGTTTACTCTTCACTGGTTCTGCACATACCTTTGTTTTCTTTATTCACGTTTCCACTTGTTAGGTTTGATAGCCAACTTAATGAAGGAGAAGTATTGACTGAAGTAGTTTGTTTACTTCCAACTGCTGATTTTAGAGGAGGATCGTGTGTAGCGACTTGTGGGCTCAAGACGAAACTGTTATGTTGAAGGCTGGTCCTCTCTCCAGCTACCAAGTTCTGAAAAAACAAAGTGAGAACTTGATTAGACACAAACACTCTACTCAAGAAGGGGAAGCAAGCCCTTCCAAGTCCAATTTCATTCTTTTACCCAAAAATGGTTTGGCCCTTAAAAAAAAAAAATCTGATCTCCACAAGAGGTCAGCATTGCATCTCAGTATCGGCCAGCTATGGAGATCCAGCAGGATTTGGGATCTCCCAACTTAAAGAGCAGGCAATAGAGTCCATCACCGCTCAAGACAAGCACAGGAAGCTTGAGTTTCCCAGATGCATTTTCTAGGACTGCTTTGGGAACCAAATGCAATTTTAATAGCTGCTCTCATAATTCTAGTGATGTTTCAGACCAGGGCTAAGCTGGAGGTCTAGTTCAGTAGATTAAAACAAATACATAGGGCTCCCACATTTTTGTCTTAAGAAGGTGGCAGAAGTCCACTCACATGCCAGGTCTAAAATACAGCTGGCATGTGAGTGCAGCATCGGCTTGGCCAGCACAACCCAAGCACAGGACCCGCTGTACATCTCCTATGCAGTTGATTTATCTACTTGTTTGGAGATTCTAGATAAAACAGGCTAACCAGAACTACTGCTTTAGCCTAGAATTCCTGCATGACTGGCTAAATTTTTCCTCTATGCTCAAAGACTTTCCAAAAAAGAAATTATTCTGCACCTGCGTCTACCTATTGCTAGGTTCTTTATTTTATCTCTTAATGACAGCTGATGCTTGGTAAGGATTTCAAACATAATATAAAATGCCTCAAACTTTAATAAGCTTATCCTCACACAACTAGTGCAGTGACATAAAATGAAGTAGTATTTACCTAATTTTACAGAAATAGAGGTATAGATAAATTTCAATGCAGCTGTTTGTCCAGGGTCACAGAGGAAATCTCAAGAAATAGAAGACTGAAGCTAGGTCAGTCATAGGCTAAATTTTGAATCACGTAACCACCTTCCTTGCTTTTAACACTTCACAATATTTTTTGTCTCTTCTATTGATTACCAACCCCAAAATCAAGTTCAGCCTGCTTCTCACACTTAAGAGAACACATTTATTCTCAAAATAAGTTTACAAATAAGCACACAACAAAATTAAAATTACTTAATTCATCTGTTTTCTTGCAAGATGCTGCAAAACTAAGCCATTAATTTGTGCTCTATTTTCAAAAGCAAAAAAAAATACTACATCCATTTATAAATAAACATATGGCAGGGCTTTGTTTGTTTGGTTTTTTAATATGAGCAGCAATCTTCCTACCAGGATTCCCAGAGAAATCAGTGCTTCTCCATACTGCTCTAGCCCTCACAATTTTATTCATGTTTAGTTCTTTTATGAATTCCAGTGCTCTTCCACCCTACTTGTTCTTTGAGATGCTGCATGTATTACATCTCCAGGACCCAAGGGATATAGCCTACACTTCGCAACCATTCCCACTAGTCTGTTCTTAAGACTCTTCTCTTAAGGGTTCTCTCAATCTAATCCTATTTTTGCTCTAAAAAATCTTCACTGAGCATTTTTCAAGGATAGGTCACTTACTGAGGCATCAGCATGTCAAAGGGACACATGGCGATTTTCCCCAAAGAACTGAATCAGAGAAGATGAATACTGAACACAAATTTTGGACAAAAACCTACAGGGTGGGGTTATCAGTAGAGGTCAGGATTGGCATACCTACAAAGTCAATTACCATTGGCTTCAAATATGGGTAGCAGACTGGGGCAAACCTATACTACACAGACATAGTGTGAGACAGTAGCAATACCTGTTTGGAATCCTCCTTTAGAGTTGGCTTTGATAGTGCCTTGAACTGCTTATTTGCACAAGGACAATTTGCCTTTATTCCCCATTTTGTTCTTACGGAGTGAACGATATCACCAACATCATAGAGAGCTGAAGGAAGAGAGTCATTAGTGAGCTCACGTGTACTTAGAACAGCCAACATTCAATAACACTTTTTAAGAAATTGTGTATGCTATGCAGGTAAACAATAGTACACAGACACAGTTCACCATTAAACAAGAAGTTTTGCTACTTTTTTGTAAAGGTCAAAGATAATAAAATAGCACTAAGTACACAGGCTATTCCAGTCTTTGGACAATAAATACTAAGCTTTTACTAACTTTATTACTAAAAAACCCCTCACTCAGTACAGTATCAACAACATACAAAAGACAAAGGCCTACAGCATTTTTTCACCCCAATCAAATATTTAAAATACCTTTTCCAGGAATTATTTGTGTAGGCATTAGATTCTCTGGTTCATGTACCTGCCCCTTCACACATTTAAACCAGGAGAAAGTATCCGAGTCATCATCTGTAAAACAAAACCATTAAATCGTTTTATTAGCACATCTTTCATCCTCCCCTGGAAAGCTACATATTTTACTATTACTGATATACCAAACCACAGGTCTACAACATGTTCTTTTTGTTGGGAACGCTTATTGTCTTGTTGTTTAAGGTTGTTATTGACTTCCAAGTTCAAAATGCAGGTTTTCTTTCCCCTCTCCTCGCTTTGTTTAAAGTAGCAATATGCATTCTCACCTTCATGTAAGCTTTTTTTCTTCATCCTGTAACAATCCACACACACGCCAAAGCCGCACTTAGAGCAGACCCAATGAAGGTTGAAGATTGTGGTGTCACAGACATCACACATTTCTCGAACTCCACGAACGGCACGCTTCCAGGCTACCTGTCCTGTGGCAATTGACAGATTAATCAAAGGGTTAGTTTAAACAAAACAAAATATTTGCATGTTAAATATAGCTACATTAAAACACTTTAGTGATATAAAACTCAGACTTGTTTTTGTACTGGAACTCCAAAACAAAGCCTTTGCTGTTACAGATTCAGAAAAGTAGGCCCAGAACAGAGTCTAAGCAATCAAGACCATTTTGCTTTCTCCTGTGCAGCACCAACTACATCCGTTACTCCTGACATGTACTTGCCCAAGTTAACACGGACACTGCTGACATTCTCCTAAGTGGAAATTCCACAGCCACCCTAGAAAAAAATTAAGTTACTACTAGCAAGCTAAGCTTAATGTCTGGCTTGCCACAACCAGCTTGTCCTCGTTCTCTATTCAATAGCATAGTGGGCAAGTAGTTCTCTTCCTTTTAGTAGGTTTCCTATATGTTTATAGGCAGGTATCAGACCTTCTCAGAATGGGGAGCTCTTCTCTGAAGAACTGACCACTGCTGTTCAGGTTTCTTATGTACCCATTATATTCCACCTTTCCTCACCCAAAGTCACTTCAGTTCACCCAAAACATCCCAACTATTGACAGATCTTCCAAAAAAATTACAAGCCCTTCCACGGCTACATTATGTACAGATTATTTTAGCCTGATCTTCATTTCATTATGTCACCAGCTAGAAAACTAGACTAGACAAAAAGCACACATCTGCCTCCTCCTACCTCCTTCCACACTTGTAACTTCTCTGAAACTTTTCTGCCCACAATGTTTCTTAATTTTAAAAGCATGTTATAAGAGACCATGTCCTAACGTGTGCTAAAAAAACCACACCAGGATCCAAGACATCTGTTGCTTTTCTTCTGTATAATGCCCATTAACTATGTATGGAACAAAACTAGAATAGCTTGGCACAATTTGTTCTTAAGTAGGAGGTAAAAATTGTTTGACTACTTGCTTCAAAATTCTTCCAGGAGACAGAGGTCTAAATATCACCAGCTCCATTCTTCTCTGCCTTTTAAAAACATGCACGATATTTACCATTTTCTAGGCCAATCCTCCAATTTCCCCGAAACGGGATGAAGGGGGTTTTTTGTTATCTTTTGCATGTCATTTCATATTTCAGTTTTCTGAATTTTGTCCTTTTTCACTCATTTCATATTTCAGTTTTCTGAATTTTGTCTTTTTTCACTCCTATTCTTTTGTCTCCTCTTTCTGCAGGTCTCCTTTCGGCACTTGGTGGCCAAGGAGCAACGTGACCTAACAAGCTGTTCTTTCTACACTGGTCCATCTTTTACCACAGAGGGACAGTTTCACTTATGCTTTTCTACTAATCCTTTAAGGAACTCTCTTTAAGGAAGCTCTCATAAATAATTTTGTCCCTCACACTTGTTTGTCTTGTGGCTCTACCTACCAGCCTGGTAACTCACCAGTAAAAGAATGAAGAGCTGACCCTGAGACATACAGTGCAGTGCAAAAATATTCAAATGTAAACGATCCCCTAAAAAGTAGTATCTGGACAAAATATTTTGACATTTTGGATAAGGTCAGTTTGTAAGAGACAGAATTTTTATGAAAAGGTATCATTTCAACTGAACTCTGCCAAGAAAGTTTACCATAACTTCAATCATGGTGGCAGAAGAATCTACCTTTTTCCTGTGCCAACTGAGTGAGCACTCTTTCACTGAACTGTTCAAAGAAGAATGAATATCTAGACCGCAAATTTCTTCTTTCCTACCCAGGGCATTAAAAATATCCTCCATTTTAATGCAATTGAGTTCCCTTACTCTGACCAGCCAGGGCAATAAACAATCAAAGAGGAATTAATGACATCTTGCTCCTTTCAAACCAACTCCAGAACTCACATGTGTCTTTTTTTTAAGCAGAGGATGTTTCTTTCAGCAGAGGATGTTTCTTGTAGGTATGCTAACAGATGCATCCTCTGCTATTAAGAAACACCACACCTCCCCTTTGTTTAATGAATTCCACCCAAAATTTCATCCTTCTGAAAGTGTTTCAGTATTCCAGTCTGTACCTCTCACTCTGGCTATTGATACTTTGGCTCTGCAGGCCTGAATATGTTTGAGTTCAAGTGAAGAGCAGAGCTTGCAGATTCCAAGTAGTCCAGGGTAAGACCCCACAGCTAGCATTTCTGAAATATCTCAAGTCTTCCCTCCCCCTTTGAAGGGCATTCAAGCCTGTTCATTTTTTTCCTTCTATTCAAAACCTTAGAGTGACTGGTAAACTGATATTATCTTTACATATAATGTCAATAACTACCCAAATGCAGAAGACATCGGGTACACAGTCTTCTAAACTGTACTGTATCTCGGTCATATAGCTATAATCCAAAAAACAAACATCGTTTTAAGAGTCATTCTACTCTGAGAGTGATTATGTGAGATCACAACCTTCCTTCCCCATCTGTCTGCTCATGTTTCCCACAAAAAGGTTCTGATGTGGCCAAAAATCTGTGTTCGAGGATGCAAGGTTTGCCCTGTCCGCACTGATGAAGCTCTACAGTCAGTTACCCCATCAGTAGCACCTCTCTGGCCTACTCCCAGTAGGGCTGTACATATGATCACTTGGAACAGTCCTACTGGAAAATTTGAGGTGGAGGAAAAAGATTTCTTTACTGACTTGACAGGCAGCATTAGGTTCGTTATACAGTAACAACAAAATAGGACTAAAGCAATCTAACAGACTCTGTGCAGTCAAAGTGAAAGCTTTATTTCATTTACATGCTAAGAATAGATTGTTGTCAGCTGCCTGCAATTTTTTTTTTTTTTACACTTCATTTCATAACAGAATTACACTCTCTGCAACATGAAAAGTAATTTGATAAACTGAGAAAAAATCTTCTGACATAGAGAAGGGTAGAATTACTTTCCCCCTGCCTGTGAGCAGAGTTGTGGACACTAGCTCACACTAGATCTTTACCATTACCTCTCTGACAAGAGAGGGAAACACTCAAGTCTTATATGACATTTCCAAAGCATACAATATATTTCACACAGGTCAGAAGCTTGAAGTTTCACATAAAGCTATTAAAATACATATTATTTTAATAAAAATTTATCTTACTGTGTGGTTCAATTGTAGACATAACTTCTTTTTCAGATATCACTAGCTGACAAAAGTGGTCTCCGATGTTGGCTAGGATATACTTCGCTGTGTCGAGATCTAGACCCACAACATTTTTTGATAAAGGTAGCCACAAGCTAATAGCCTCAGGGTCATACTTATTTGGAGTTAAGAAACCTTCCTCACGCAGTACTCCATGCTTATTAAACTGCAACCTGTGGAAAGAGGGGGGGAAAAGGAGAAAAACCCATCACCTCAAATGTTTTATTAGTTTACATTCATTCCAATGAGTCAATACCTGAACTGTAAACATGTATACTGTATGACAGTGAGTTTAACACTTAATGGTTGCAACAGACATGGGTAAACGTACTTGTCATTAGCATTAAACATGCTTAATGTACTGCTTGTTTAAAAAAAAAAGACTCAAAACATAATTTTTTGTAGTAAGGTAGATTTCCTAAAGATTTTTTTTATTCACACAAAACCAAATCAGGTTAACATAATTTTTAAAATGCATTGGCATTAAGGATCACATCTACAGGAGGTAACAGCACGAATCTAATCTAGAACTATGTACAACTCACAAGAAACATTAGAACACCTTAAAAATACAATATATTTCAGTAACAATTAATTTGGAAGTAGCTGCCAAAAAAAAATCCAGCAAAACTTGAGTAAGATATTCTTGAGTGATTCTGAGTAGATGGAAAGAATGAGATCTGTATTGTTAGTAGTTTATTAAATAAAAAACAAAATCAAGAGTTCTGCTCATGTTTTCAGGAACCTTTTTACTAAATGCTGTAGAGGGAAGTTTGACTTCCAATGACAGCATGTGCTCACTACAGTGTTAAGTGCAGCAAGAAAACACGTGCTGCCAACTGATATCACCAGACAAATGCCATCTTCAGACTGCAGATTTCACATTCAATAAAAAGTTTCATCAGCTTCAAGTTCTAAACCAAAGGATTCGATTGCTTTGAAGTGCACTGCAAGTCTGGATTTTTACCCTGAGAAGATGAATTAGCATAGTCTGTTGTTACTCTGGTCTCACACGTTTTTGAACATTTCAATTAATGTCAGATTATCCCAAGATCTGAGGTTAAATAACAGATTAGTAACACATCTTCATTTTTTTTTAAACCTTTAGCTACAAAATGTGCAAGGGGGACGGTGTTGCAGTGGAAGAAGAATAAACCTCAAGCAACAAATGAAAGAGTGGAAGAGTATTTTTTTTTTCATGATCTTTGTAACCTTTCTGCTTTCAGTTTTCTCTCTTCAAAAGGTCTTCAGGCTTATAGCTTCTTTTTATTCTACCTAAAGACTCAAAAGAAAGTCATTCCTCCAAAAATCAAAAGGAAAACTGAGAATAAGTAAGTTTCCCATCTCCCTTGTGATAACTAGTATTTTTGCTTTTCCTCTCTAATATCACAAGCATTACCTTCTTCCCATAAAACACAGTCCATGCCTCAAAGCTTAAATGGGTGTGGGGGGAAATAAAAAGAAGCATGTAACAACATCTGGACATGAGATCAAATAGTTCATGGCAAAAATTTACACAACTTGAAAACAAAGGAAAGGACATGTTAAAAACAGCCAGACAAAACAAAGGAAAGGACATGTTAAAAACAGACATACTGCAGTTTGACAACATCCACCCTGAGCTTTCAGACAGGCTTCAAGTAACAGTTTAACCTCTTTTTGAAAGGGTTCCTCATCATGTCTTAAGACCTAAAGAGATAAAACATCAAAAGACCTTGACTGTTCAACTAAAGAATCAGGCTCTGGGGGCTGTGGGTGGATCTGAAGCTGCAGATCAGGTTTGGAAAAGCAACCACCGCTCCACAGTCACCAGGTTTTCCTTAAAATTGCCTTGCTGACCCTCCCCATCTGCCCTCCTGAAACCCAGTGAGTGTACTGATTAAACGTTTCTATGGCAAGCTTAAAGAAGTGGCACAAACTCTCAAGTGTAAAGCGGAACAAAGAAAGGAGCAACACAATGTAAATTATTATTTTGCCCATCACTATTCCATGACTCCAGCTGAAAGCCTCTGGCCACTTACTGCAACTCTCCCACAGCAGCAGATATATGTCTAACATTTCACATGTCCAGCTGCTAAACTTCGGGAGACATGCACAGCATCTACCCTCTCACAGTTATCTCCAATACTACTGAGCTGTAGCACTCAAACAAAACTCATGTTATCCCCATTGGCACTCAGCCCAGAACAGCAAAATAAAGAGCTTGAAGTCCTGCCAAAATATTTTCTACTCAAATGAAGCAGTTAAAAAATTTCTAAGGCCTAAAAAAACACAGGCAACCTCTCATTAGTTAGGTATATTAGCCTTATAGCTTAACAGCTACACACTGACATCTAGCAGTTTTGAACCAGAGACCTAAATGAGACCACTTTGACCAAATAACTGTTTTTTCATCTGTCCTGGAAGATGACGATCCATATTACAGCTACCAGTGAGCACTCAACAGCCCCCCTTTCAGAAAAGGAAAAAAGGGCCTATGTCCAACTCAGACGTGGGGCATGTTATTGACATTTAAAGAATATCAAGGTTTATATAGAGTCAAAATTGTTCTTACCTTCTAAAGTGAAAGAATCGACAAAAGACAGTGGAGTCTCTTTGCTCTTTGTTCTTCCGATAACTGTCCAAACGACATTCCCTGCATTTATGCAAGTGAGGTGCGATATTATTGCAGGAACCATCCTGTACAAATGCTTCTCCACTTTGCTGCAGCTTCTTCACTTTAGAAGCATCTGCTAAAATTGACTTGCGAACAATTACTGCAGGGAAGAGCAGTGTAGATTAGACAAGCTTCAGTTTCTCATATAAAGGTGCAAGCAGATGTATTTTAGTGAAAATCCATGTCAACTTTTCCTATAAGTTCCACATTACACTGAAACAAATATATGCTAAAATATTTGCAGTTGGCAGAAATTTCTTTTCAGGTCAGTAGAAACTTTCTCAAGCTATAGTTCCACTGGAGCATAGTCTGTGGACCCAAGTTTCATAGCTCCTTTCGCTCCTCCACAGAGGAGTATTTTGAAAGAGCATCTGCTTTTAATGAAAGTTCTTCAGCTATCAGGGCTGGAGTACCCAAACACTGAGTAGACCAGGGCACAAAGCGACCACATTTCTCAAGTAATGAAGACAGAAGTACAACCCGGCCATTTCTCAGTCCTGTTTTCACCCTTCACAATGCAATGGCTTTCAGCATCTTACTATAACAGATGCCAGACATCTCTCTTCCTCCCACACATTGCGGATGAGGCCTAGCAGGACACAACAGTGACTGCTTGGCTGGCTGTGTACCCGTGTTAATTATGGAATAGCACGTGGTAATCCAAGACCAAGCAACATGAGATTGGAAAGAAAGAAGAGGTGGGTGTGTAGGGAGATTCCCAGAACCCTGAATGATCAGCTATACCGCCTGATGCACAGCGCAATATATAATATCAGAAGTCCAGCTCTTTAAACAGCTACAGCCTTTCTCATTCTGTCCCATGTGGAAAACTCGAAGAGCTCACCAAGTGGAACTGGGCCACTAAAACCATAGAAACAAGGTGGGTTGTTTTGGGGTTGAGTGGTTTTTGATTTTTTTTTTTAGTTAGTTGGGGTTTTTTGTTCGTTTTGTTTTCAGAACAGTTATTAAATGAAAGCCCCTCTTGAACAAAGCTTTGTTGGGAACAACTTTCATCTCTCATCACGCTTACAAAATTTAGGACCATTGCTAAAAAAACCAGGCAGTCTCATTATGCCATCAGCATTTGCATTCCAAACAGAACCTTGTTTTTGTAACCCATTTTGCCATTCTGTTCTTGCATACATTTTTAACAATTTATTTCTAGAAATTAATGATTAGCCCTTTTCTTTTATAAGGAAAGGACATTTTTCCTCAAGTTTGTTGCATTCCCCTTGTAAAAGAACCTACAAATGACTCAAATTCCAGATTCACTCACACAATTTAAATTACTAATTTTGCGTTCCTTACAAAGGACCTACTTGCATGTAGTTACACAGAAACTACAAGGACTTTCAAGTGACAGGAAGTTTTAAAATACTTACTATTATCCTGGACCTTGGCACTTCCAGTCCAAAAGCTTTCATTTTCACTTCTGTCATAAAGAATCTCATTTGAATTTCTTCTAATAAAAAATTCCATGTCTATCAGTTCATCAATCTTGTTTCCTTTGTGGCTGTTCTGGCTATTGCAATTGCTTTGTGATTTAACTCCAGACTCAGTAAAAGAGAGAAGATGAGCATCTGAGGTTGAGGGTCTACAATCTAAAGTCCGCTGCAGTTCAACAGTGCTACTGACTCTGGGTATTGCTATGGAGGAGCTAAGATGTTGCAACTGTTTTACAGAAATGCACTCTTTTGGAAAGTGTGTTGTGGGCTTTGCAAGAGGTTCATTTGTATTTTTCAGGTTGGTTCCTTTTTCATTAGCTGAATCAGTCAAAGATGAAGATCTTGAGGTTGTCAAAGAGGTATATTTACCATTTTGATCATTAAGATTTTGCGTTTGTTCTTTAGATATAAACCCCACTTTAGGAAAGGCCGTCAGATCTTCTTTCAATGGTTTAATTCCAGTACTAAGACAAGAAGGATGAGTTTCCGGTAAGCTTCGTCTACATGTGCTGAAACACACGACATGCATTAATTAGACAAAGAAAAAGGTGTCAAACAAATCAGGGCATCAGCTGCTCAATCTAGTCACATTTAAAGCTTGAAAGAAGAAATTTAATCATGTACTTTGAATTCTGATGTTCCAAGATTTTAAATTTTGTGTGAGGTTAAGTAGGTTTGTGTTTTTGAGGTGTTGGGTTTTTTTTTGTTTAGGGGTTGGGGGGGAGGGGGATTGTTTGTTTTTGTGGGTTTTGTTTGGTTTTGTTTTATGAGTTGGACAGAATGATAAAGCTGTACACACATGGAGGCACATACAAATTTAGGTACTGCTGCTACTCCACTACCTTCTCTCACAATCACACAAAAAGCTCAAATGAAAAAGATCATCTTTTCCACATTTATCTTGTGAGATATATACACAAAACTAAGCAGAAAAAACCTTATACGACTTCTTTTAAAGCTAAACCACAAAATTTGAGATTTCCTGTCACACTATTTCTACCATATATGTTCATTTTTGTGACAGAATTGGGGGCACAAGCACAAAATGCTAACCTTCAAATTATGCAAGTTAGGAAGGAGCTGTGATTACATGCAGGAAAACAGTTACGTGGCAAAATACAGTTCCCATACTTGCTATGGTCAGAGAACTGAATAAAACATACCCTTCATCTCAGGCCCCTGACTGCCTTTCCTCCTGGCAGAGCTGATGTAGAAGTTTGTATTTTGGAGACATTTATCCGATTGAAAAATGCGTGGACAACATGACTTCTAGAGCTAGATTTATAATGGAAATGCAGTATCAGCTCAAATTTGTTCAAGGAAAGTTTGGAGTGGGAAACTCCATACTGGAAGGTTTTACACCCAGTTGGACATTTTCTAGCCTCCTACAGGTAACAAAGTTTAAAGCCACTGGTGTTCAACAGAAATATAAGTGAGGACCTGTACTCGATCTGCAAGAAGCTAGCGTAAAGGACACCTGCCTGAATGAGTTCTATTTTTCTTGGGGGCAGGGGAGGAATGCGTTTGACAAAAAGTAGGCACCACACCTATGTATAACTGATCAGTTTACAGATGGGTACAATGAAGCAGTAACATCGGCTTGTGACACTGAAGGGCAACTACCTCAAAGTTAACACTGGTAATGTGCACTCGCAGCCCAGGCGGCCAACTGTATCCTGGGCTGCATCCAAAGAAGCATGGCCCGCAGGGCGAGGGAGGG
>NW_008794416.1:753154-761108 GCF_000699145.1 Aptenodytes forsteri | reverse complement strand
AACATTCAAGGTCAGGTTGGACGGGGCTCTGAGCAACCTGATCTAGTTGAAGATGTCCCTGCTTATTGCAGGGGGGTTGGACTAGATGACCTTTAGAGGTCCCTTCCAACCCAAACTATTCTATGATTCTATAGAAAAGGAAAACATAGCATAAGCAAGCACGTTACGTATCCAGGACAATTAAATCTAACACTTTGCCAATATTACAGAAGACTAGTTACTACAGTTCTTTAAAATGACCTCTGAATTTGTTTTGCCAAGAACTGGAGTTATTTTTGGAGGAAAAGCCTGCATAAGCATAAACTGATTCCTTACCCCTGAGGAGTTTCTGCACCAAGATTGGGTGGTGAGTTAGCTGGCAGGGGCAGGCCTTGATGCCTTTGGTCTTTATTAGCAGGAGTACATCCTAGCAATGCTTCACCCAACACCGTTGGTACCGACTGGACATGTCCCTGACTGGGAGAAACCTGTAAGGGCAATTTTAACAGTTAGGAAAATTCAGGATAACAGAAACACTGCTTTGCAGGGTTCAGCCTAAAAAGAAAAATACATTAATGCTCTTCCCACCGTGTTTAATAAAGCTCGTTGAAGACCATTCCTCACTCAGTCTGTAAAACAGAAAGACTTTAGAGTGTCCTTTTAAACCTTATAGGTTCCATGAAACACTGTTCATGTTAATTCATTTTCCCCCCAATTAACAACAATTTTTTTGGGGGGAAAGGAAGGTGTATTAAGAAGGTGGAAAGGAAGATAGAAAGCTCTGCTCTTCATAACTGCCAGTGCAATGATCTTTCTAAAATAATTGCAGTAATCACAATTCAGAAATAGCTTTCAGAGCTCATCTGAAAATCTTAGAGAAAATTAAAACTGTGAAGTTAGTCTGACATTACCAAAAATCTAGATGTGAGCTTCCCTGTAGTGAGAAAAATCTTTGTATGAGGATTCTAGAAAGTGTTAAGTAAAGAAATCCTGTACTGATTGAATCACCAGCCTTACAAATCTACAATTCTTTTAGGAATACAACAGGCCTACCAAGTCAGCAAGTGTCTTTAAAAACAGTAGTTTTCGGTGGGGCTCCTTCCTCAGCTCTAACATCCATATTCCACTCTCACATGCTCAGCTTACTACTGGAAGTTACACTACAGACTCGTTACCATCCACTCCAAAGTATTTCCTTTCTGCTTTGGTATAACACAGCTGTCAGGCATCAAGACAAGCTCTCAAAAAAACACTGGAATTAACTCCATATTAGAAATCAGAGTACTATCACATACTAAGTAAAACAAAAAATATGGCTTCAGCTTATCACTCCCATATATTCACATCCACCAAAATCAGTGAAACAAACAGAGCTTCTGTTTTCCGTATTAGTAAGTACACTCACTTGTAACCATTTTGAGAAAATAGTTGCAAGACATTTCGCAGAGTACAAAAGTGATAAAGGATCCAGTCCTTTGAAGGAAGGCAGACTAGAAAATTAGAAGTAACTAACTTCACTACTTTAAGGAAAAACTATGGTGAAACAAGCCATGAATTCAGATCATAACTTCTGCAGGACATTCTGAATATGAAATAAAGACCAGCTTTGCGTGTATCAAGCAGGCTGCTCAATGGTTGAATATGCAGAAAGCCAGAGACTGGCAAACTGAGCACCAGAAAGATGCTAAAGGTACTCAAGCACGAGCTATAGAAACAACATAAACAGAGTATGACTGCAACACACTAGCTACTTCATGCCGATTTGCTGCATGCTCTTCCTCAGCAGTAAATACAAGACAGATCACTCTTTCCACTGAGGAGTCTTATCCTGTCCTTGCTACCTCATGCTGTATCTTTGTGACGCCGTTAAAGATTTCTAATAACAATATCCAGACATTAGCCAGATCTACACAGTTGACTTGGCACAGGACTGACTGCACAGAAGCCAAGAACACAAAGCCAAAAAACCCGGAACAAAACCCAACCCTCCCACCCCACCACCACTCTAGAGCCTCCAGAAGGCTACTTCTGCCTAAAATGCAATTTTTGGTCTGAAACACTGGGACAAAATTATAGGGCAAGTTTGAAGTACCATTCTTTAGCCAAGCCATTATTTTTCATTTGCATTTCTATACTTAAGTTACCCAGATCGTCTTTTGACCTTTGAGACAGTTTTCTTAACCTCAGTGCTACTTGGCAGGTCACTCACAAAAGAAAGAAACGTAGACATGGAAGTACTAGAAAAGTAGTCATATTCCCTTCTTGTACTGAAAAAACATTCTTCCAGACCGCTGCTTGTGTAGCTTGAATCCTCAAAGCATGCAAGCATAGCTGAAGGTTTTGGGTTTAAGTACAAAATAGCTAAGGAAAGAACTTGAAAAGCAAAGGTTATAAACTTGAGAACTGCTTTGCGTTTTCTCCCACTACAGAATACATGACCAGGCAGGCTAACTGCTAAGCAGGAGGAGGGGGCAAAAAGCACAGATTAAAAAAACAGCCTTCAAAGCTCAGTAACTTTTTCTCCGATTATCACAAGGCAAGATGTTTTACCCAAGCCTAAACAAGTTTCTAAGAACTCAACACACCCTCCCAGGGATTATATTTATTATTCCACTTTCCTATCTAGTCCTTATTAAGACTGTTCTGAGAAGTGACATAACCATTATATAACAGTCATATATAACACAGTAAGACATTACCTCAGGAGAAGATTTTGTGTGTTTAGCATCAACACTTCCACTATTCTCAGATGACTTCCTTTTCACGCCCCCAATTCTTTTAGATTTATCTGGAAGAGAAGGTGATCAAGATTAGTCTATTTATCACAAATACACTACTTAGTGTTTGAAGGACAAACAATAATAGGTCTTACCACATTTTCCATTGTTGTCATATATGATTTCAACATGAATTAACTCTGGATCAAGAGTTTTTAAAGCTGGAATCTTGGAAAGGAACAAAAACACAGAGGCAGCGATTTAGAGACGTGAAAGTTACTGTTTGAATGTATTTATCTTAGATGTTGTGGTATAGACTAAGCTTAGACACTTCACTTCTAGGTTCTTTGAATACCAAGCTGAATTTAACAATATATTGTTGTGACAGTGTCTCTGCATGAAAACATACACAAACCGGTGCTTCAGAGCACTGTCTACACAGCACAGAAAGCAACGAAACCAGGATCATACGTTTCCCTCACTCTTCAAATAAAAATTCCAGGTCTCCCTCATTTTGCGTAGAAGGCCATTTGTTATTTGATAATTCCACCAGCAGCATACAGAACCACTTTGGGGTAATATGATTATTCTGCACTACACTGATCCCTGTTTTTTTAAGCTTATTACAGTAAGGACAGAATTTAAAATGGTGTTGGTGGGGATATAAATACAAGTTCTCACCCATTCCCCATCTCTGTAAACCCACAGCAACTGGTTCTTACCTCCTGACAGTTGACTTCTAGAGTTCTTGTAGCTGGATTACCATTGACAACAACTGCTGTGAACCACTGAGTAGATGGATCCAGGCTATAAATTCTGATTTTTGAACCAATGATATTTTTTCCACCTTAAAAATTGAAAAACATACAAGAAAAGGGAGCTTCAGAAAAAGGGAGCATGAAGATCATCACAGTTACCAACATAAGTTTGTCGACAGTACTGCATGTAAGACACAAGTAAGTGAAACGAACTGAGAACCTTGAGACAACTTCCACATAGCTGAGGGGTGGAAAAAAGTGTGATAAAACTGTGTTCCAGCTACCTCCTTCCTGGAATAGTTCAATGAAATTTTCTGGAGGTTAAGACATGCAGAGGCCAGACTGACCTCCAGATTTCAGACAGTGAGGCAGATCAGTGGACGTGGAAATGCAGATTCAGTGATTAGATGTGAATTTCTCCTCTCTTTTACAGTATTGGAAATGACAACTCAAAGTTGCAATATTTACCTTTCCATAAAAGTAAGACATTTCTTGCATATGCAAGCATATGACTACAAATACACTTGTACGAACCCAGTAATTAAGGATTTGAAGCTGGCAAATCTAAATATAACAATTTTAACTTGACTAAAAAAGTAGTCTCTATATAAAACTTTGAAATTTTTATAAACAAGCAGCAGACTGGGGAAAAAAAAGAATATCAAGCTACTTGAAACAATAAACAACCCCAAAGAATTTCAGTGAGAATTGCTACAAATTTGATCTCTTTCAGAAGTGCCAGGCCATCTATATGTGCCTAAGTTATGTACTCATTCTTACAAAGGAAATACTTGAAACTTAAATCTCTATAATACTTCACATTTTGCATTCACTGCTGCGGAAGAAAGTGGAATCGCTATTTTAAAAAAGCTTTTATCCCTAAAACAGATTACTGTAATTTACACCATCACTGCAAAGATTTCCCTTTTGACTTGAGTTTTTATTGTTAGTTTTCTGCTACAGAGTATGCTTGTACCTTGTACCAAGCGTGTTTCGTCTAGGTGTTTCTTAACCAAAGCCTGAATTTCTTCATTAACATTTTGATCATCCTTAAGAGGAAGCCTGGAACTGTCCACATCCTATTTAGAAAAAAAAAAAGTTGGTATTAAGGACAATGCTTTTGATTAACAAAACCCCGTAATATTTAGAAACAAGAGAGCAGCAATTCATACAAGTCCAACAAGTTTCTCATTACTCTGTGTTCCTTCAGCTCCTAGGACATTGTATTTATTGAGGCAGACATCATTTCTTTACCACTAATCTGGATTGACCATCTGCAAGCCAGACTGAAGTGAGCTCTCCAGGTCCACTTTAATATTGTTCTGAAAACAATCTGGCTTTGTTTTACTACATTGCTAATGAGCACTAAGTTTAATTGAACCATCCATTTTTTAATTTAGGATTTTAAGTTCTCCAAAGCAGCAACTTATAAGTAGTCCTAAGCATATGTAAATGCACATATTTTAAGTTTTATGTTTCTATTTATGATAATAATGCCAGGATCCAGTCCATCTCAAGACACCATTATAAAACATCCATATGAATGAAAAGTCAGCTACATTTAAATCGTTCATAATTATTCAGCATCATGTATTTATATTTTAGGGTTTGGGGTTTTTTTCTCCTATTGTTATCTAAAACAAGCTGCTTGACAACATTTAGAATTGATTCTGAAATGGAAAGTTTAGAGCAAATTTTTACCAATGGCTCAGAGTGCTAATAAAAAAAGGCTTTTTGTGGTTTTTGGTTTTGGTGGTTTTTTGGGGTTTTGGTTTTTTTTTTGTCCCAAGCACTGCTCTGGTATTTGTACGAAGCAGAAGGCTGAAGAGTTAGTAGTCAAGGAACTGTTATTCAAGATGCCAGAAAAGCAATCTTCTCCACTGCAGTATTGAGATAAGGCCTCTACATAAAGATATCTATACTCTGTTGTTGAGCCAACACAGGCAAGACAATAATCTACAACTCAAATTTAGCTTTAAGTGATTCTTTTGTTTGTTTCTCAAGAGGAGTTGTCTATTTGCTGACTGTTAACAAGTCAAAGCAGAACACTAATGATGGCACTACTGGCAGTCTCAACATGGGACATCTATTGCTAGTTTCATTCAGACTGTTTATAGGTCTTGAGAGTAGTTTCCTGAAAAGGTTAAATCTTTTATCATTAGCAGATACTATTCTTCAAAATGCCTGACCAGTTAGTCACGCAGGGCAACTGTTTCAACCCATCTCTACATAATTTTCACTAACAAACTTTCCTCCTGGTGCTCAGTAAAGGGACTATAATTCAACCACCTCATTTACATCCTCACCAATTCCTCCTTTTTTTAGGATTAGAAGTGATGTGTTTCTATTAAGTAGCAAGATTTATTCCAGACATCCCTGCAACTCCTTTCATAGTAGTGACAGTCATGTTCACAAGAGCAAAGGGAAACTATTCCAGATTATTCCCACCATCAACATGACACAATTGCCATCACCTGAGCTGAATAACTGTTCTAGCACACTCCCTCATCCAGCTGTCTTAAGTAACCGTGTCCTGAATCAGCTTCAGAAGGTTTTTAATCAGACACATTACATCCAGAACTGATATTTATGAGTTATGGCAATAAACACCTACTCCAAGTTTTTACCCACCTAAAGTTTGCATTTAGAATGTATTAACTTAACATATCTTAAATACCAAGATAAATCTTTTATCTTCCATCTTTATAATGCCATACAAAGTTACCTGAATGGGTGTCAAAAGGTCTTTCGAAAGAAAAACGCATCTCTCTTCACCAAGATAGCGTACTGAAACCATTGATCCCAAACCAGCTTTGTCCACTAAGGATTTGTAAGTCTAGAAAAGTAATAAAAATTTTCTTAGAAACAGAGTAAAAAGATCTTATCATTCCTCATTTGCATTTAAAAAGTTATTTTAGTTTTGCATCTATTCCTCTGTTAAGATACCACATCTACATGCAACTCTCGAAACAAAGCAAGTTTCTAATAAAACTTCTAATACATGCTTAATAAAGGAGTTACTGGACTATACTTGAAATTAATTTCACTTATTAGAATGAGTTTGCAATTCAGTTCAGGTGGCTGTCATTAACAAACACTAATCATTCATCTCAACATGAAGAATTTACTAATACTAAGAGTTTTAATTGTGGACATGTTAACAAAAAACCCCCCTTACGGTAGATTGGGGGAATAACCAGCAAATCAATGAAGGCCTGCTGCATGGCTTACATTAAAGTTCTCAAAGCTCATGCAACATTGGTAATACACTGAAGCCTTAGTTTAAGCATGTACGATGACTTGGATAGCCTCATAGTTGTTATACCGCTGCAGTACAATGATGAAGTTGTGTTCAGGTATACCAAAAGCTTTAAGAACAGACAAGAAACAAAAGTTTCCTTTAAAAGCTTCTGAACTCTTCCTAATATGTTGAGTTAAATTTTGTCTAGTCCTGCAGTACCAGCTCTGAGTGGGCAGGCATCAGGAACCTGGAACATCAGAAGTGGCAAGAATAACTCCTCCCTACGTAGAAGGTACATTTGTGCCCCATTTAAAAGAAAAAAAGGAAAACATTCTGATAGAGTATGCGTTTGGGTTTCCAAAGGACTGATCAAGCAAAGAAAGTCTTTCTTCCCCTTTGTTGTTTTCACTTCAGTTAGGAAAGCATTGGCAAAGGGGCAGGATCACGGTAAGAGGAACGGGAGTCTCTCCAGGAGTGACTGGGCATTGCAAGAGTTCTGCAAAGCTATTCTGTTTGTCAGAAACATACTATCCCGTACGCTGGAATCAGTAAGTTGTGATCAAGATTTAAATAAATTAATCCACACACCTCTTTTGTGACCCCTTCTTTCCTGCCTTGTGTGGGGGTAAAGGGAGAAAAAGTCTTTTTTGCCAAGGCAAACCAGTATTGTGCTTTACTTTATCCTACATCATTCCTCCGCTAAATGAGCTTTGGAACACGTACACTGCATGAACTGACACGTCAAACACATCATGAGGAAAACCTTATGCATAAATTGAAGACAAGTATCCAGTAAGAACCGTTCAGATGCTTGGAAAGGAACAACAGCTAAGTTTAAACAAGCAGGTTTTCAGAACATTGTATCAGCAAAATCTACTAGTAGAACTGCTGATATTAATGCACAGGTTGGGAAATAATTCATCTTTCTACTTCCTCTCTCATTCTATTTGGCCCTACTTCCAATAAGTATCTGCTTAGATTAGCTTTGCTTAAGAAAAAAGCTCAGCTAAAATGCAGCAATATGAAATACACTGCATACTTTATACCTAGCGAAGTTAAGAGTCTTAAAACATGGACTACAACTTCAGCATAATTAACATACAGCAAGTTTACATCTTCATTTATTTCACAACTACTTTTATAAGTAGCAATATGCAAAGTAGTCAAACAAAACTATACTGGCTGAACACATTTAAGAAGTGTTTCCCTGTTCAGCTCTACTGGCTAATTTGCCTAGCCAGCCATGCATGGCAGTTACA
>NW_008794416.1:748972-752753 GCF_000699145.1 Aptenodytes forsteri | reverse complement strand
TAGCCAGCCATGCATGGCATTTACAGAAAGCTTAGTTCTCTGGCTTGTACTGTGTAGCTCAGGTTTTTATATGCACAAAATCCAAATCTCACAAATAATCTGTGCCAGGCAGCCATCACATAAGAGTCACTCAAATTATTTTTGTCTCAGATCAAGAATCACTGAAGAATTAACAGTACTTGAGGCAGAGTAAAACAAGAATTTAAGATAAAAATACAGGCTATCCTTAGAAACCTATTATTTACCCTTTTTCTCTCTATTCTTAACCGCAATTTTGTGGAAGAAGGAAGAAACATGAGACTAGAGGGAGAAGAAATGAACATTGTACAGAACAGTGGTTTGGGAGGGAAGCAAAGTCATAAAAATACATTCCTGTATCTCCAGGCACAACATACCAACTTCAAATGCTTACAAGCTCTGCCTAGCTCTAGCTGTATAAAGAGATTTAGTCCCCCTTCAGATTACACCCAAGAGTACACTAGTGAAGCTGTACTCGAGAAGTTCACACTTGTAACAACACTGTCCTTGGAAAATGGAACTGGAGAACCAAAGTGAGTTAGGCCAAGCGGTATACTTGCCATTGCAGGCCACTGGACAGGAGACATAGAATTGCCTTGAGATTTTCGTTCAGCCAGTACCAGCTTTTGCTCCACCAAGAATGCTTTCATTTTATGGCTGTAGACCTCTATCCATCTTCTTTTTTCCCATGACTCATCATCAAATTCTACACAAATCTACAGAAAGGAAACAAAGTGAAGGAGTGACTAACAATAAAATTCAGACACATACCACATGAAAAAGGATAAACACACACTAATTTCCTCAGAAAAAACCCCAACCATTAAAAGTGCTTATAATGCAAAGGTGATCATTGCCCTTCTGTCACACAATCAAGCAATCACTAAAGCATCCCAGGCTGACCTAGTATTTTATAAGTGATAGTCAACGTTAACTGGTTTGTCATCATTACTGTCGCATAAAACATTAATATTCCTATTTAAATCTACAACTCAAAAAGTCCTCTGCTGCTCAAGGGCAGTTAAATGTGTTAACTCTGCCACTAGTGTTTATAATCAGGGAAAAACACAGCAAAAAAACCCCCAAAACTTTAAAGGACTGTATAAAGTAGCGGCACAAGCATTTTCCACAAACTCTAAACTAGAGTACTTGAATAAACAAGCTGCTTTTCCAGAAGTATTTTAAGAATAAGAGTCCCAAAGAATAACTTTAGTTAATTTATTGGAAGCACAAATGACAGTACGCCAGTAAAGGTAACCAAATTATATAATGTGAAGAAGGCCATTTGCTGCCTGCTTTTAACTGGTATTTATCTTTACAAATCTCTGAAGTACCTATACAAACTTTTCAAGAGGAAAGCAGTTGTCACTTCATGGCAAATCATGGTGGCTTGACCAAGTTCTTTGGGATGGCAAAGAAGGTGGCTTGACCAAGTTCTTTGGGATGGCATTACCCTTCTTTCATAGGCAACAGAGGGAGATCAACGAAGGATTGGGAAAGACCACAAATACAACTCTGCCTGCATACAGGAATTGGAATGTCTTGGTAGAGAACACCACTCTCGGAAAAATCACTCCCTCTTCCCATAAAAGACAACAATCCAGTCTAAATACATCAAACTAATTTACCCTAACAGCAGAGAAACCTCAGTTGAGTGTATCTTAGAAACTTTCCCTTGTGTTTAGCTTCTCTAAGGGGAAAGGCAAGTAAAAGCATGCACACAAAACAGCATTACCACAGACAGGAGTCGTAAAACTAATGGGTGCAGCAATAAATTTAGTCATTTTGAAGTTCATGGAAACAATGAAAGAGATAAGCAAATAACACAAGTACCAGAACCAGAATGGCTTGTTTTGTTTATAGTATCAACAGTGTACAAACAGGAAAATACAGTTGAGAAAATACTTTAAAAAGTAGTTGACAGTCCTTCTATTCTGTAGCTTGCTCCTGACGCTATACAAGATTAAATATTTCTACTCCTTTAGAGACCTTTTTTTCCCCTCCAATCCATTACTATTTTGAGTCTAACTATACGTGACTCTTCCAAATCCATTACTATTTTGAGTCTAACTATACATTACTCTTCCAGAGCTGTGAGAGAGGAAAGGAGATGGCATGTGTTTTGGTACAAAAGCCCTCTATGCCTGGATTGTCTACTTTCAACGTCTTTAGCACTTTCACTGGAGAATGCATTAAGTCAATCGCTTCTGGCAGAACCATAACCAGTTACAAGGCTCACAGTAAAGTCCCCAACAGCAGCTGCTCCTTCTCCTTTTAAGTCCCAGAGAAAGTCCTTAAGAAGAGCTTTCTGCAGCAGCAACATCCTCCTCCTCGCTCCAAGTACGGCATGGGCACAGCCCCGCCGGCCAAACATGGAGAAAGCTCCACCCCTGCCGCAGATGCACAACAAGCAGCTCGGCCTCTAACAACTCGGGACTCTTCGTAACAAAGTTTACACTTTCAACACTTTCAAAAAAAGAGTTAGAAACATGTACAATTTCTTCTTCTTTGACAAGGAGGAGGTGCTTCTTCAGTTAATCAGAGGTCACGAAGTTCTTCCCGTTAAAAGAAAAAAAGGCAAGGAAAAAGTTGTAATTGAAAGATGGTACTGTTCTTGCTGTCATAGAACAGCCTGCCACCAAAGTCCCTTGCAGAAACAAATAAGAGGACCACATAACAAGATGGGGTTACTATAATGGAGTTTTGTCCTTAGTGAGTACTTTGTATGCGATAGTAATTGCCCAGACATGGCTGAATAGTTTTACTGACTACAGTTGCCAAATAGCCCTCTAAGAGCTTCACAGTCAAACTGTGAAAGTCGCTTAACTACCACCCAAAATACATAGTTAAGCTTGCAATAATTGATTGCATGTTTAAAAATCCCGTTGGTAATCATTATTAAGAAGTGGCCACCACGCAAGTGTCATCCGAGAAACCTCCAACGCCATACGTGAATTTGGTACGTCTTTTAAGATAGTAGAAGTACTTGTTCACTACCAGCTACTTCAAAGAGCAAGAAAGAAAAGTCACCAATCCCATCAACAGAGGAGTGTTTCCGTTTCATAAGTAACTGCAATCTCTGGAAAAAAAAAATCGTTTACAACTGACAAGGTCTTAAATTACATTTAGGAAATATGCAGAAATAAAACCTAGGCACAGCGGGTGCAATAAAAACCTCAAGTTTCTAAAATGCTGGTGGAAGAAAGCACATTTATTAGTTTGAGGTAGCTTCCGGCATTAGCACAAACACGCTGGTGGCTTTAACCAGAGGTGCACATGTTTTCAAGCATGTTAAGCAGGCAAGTTGACCAAGACGACCTCTCTCCCCCAACAACAGCGCATATATGTATACACACACCCACACGCATGCACGCACAGGAAGTTTCCAGGTCACAGGGTAAGCACCCTCGCTTTAGAAGGTCTCTTTGAAAGTTCCCGGTTACCTTCAGGTCTTGTTTGGATATGTCCGTGTGGGAAACCGCTCGGATCCTGCCGGACTTCCAGGGCCATTCCGAGATGCGACTGGTATCCCACGACCTGTCGTCTTCCTCCGACAGGCTGAGGAACCTCTTCCCCACGAGCAGCGACCAGCTCCCCTCGAGCCTCAGCACCATTTTAACTCATCGGGAGGCCTCCGGGGAGGAAACCGGCGGAAGGAGAGAAAAAAAGAAAAGAACCAACGCGTCGGTCAGCCGGCAGGCCGCGATCCAAGCCCCGCCGGCAGGCTCGCCCCCCCCCCCCCCTCCCCCCCCCGGCGCCGCGG
>NW_008794416.1:748498-748731 GCF_000699145.1 Aptenodytes forsteri | reverse complement strand
TTCACACCCTCACCCGCGCGCGCGCCCGCCCCCCGCCCCGGCCCGCGGCCGCCCCCGCCCGCCCCGTCCCAGCGGCCCCCGCCCCCCGCCGCTCCTTCCCTCGTGGCTCTCCCGAGCCCCGGCCTCCGGGCTGCACCACGAGCTCCCCACCTAAGTGTTTCCAAAAGGCTCAGGTGACTAATGGGGTTATAAACGGAGCGTGCCGGGCCAGGGCAGCTGTGCCACCCAGAGCC
>NW_008794416.1:744676-748266 GCF_000699145.1 Aptenodytes forsteri | reverse complement strand
TCCTGGCCACGCCTCGAAGCCGTTGCTCAGCAGATGGCGGATTAAAAAATTAGTATCCTTCCGCAAAGCTTCGAGTGAAGAAGTTCGCCAGTCCGCCCACGTCCACGAAGAGCCCAAAGATGGGGTCAAATGGAAAAACAGACACGTTTTAGGCCGTAGCGTGCCTTGAGGCTTATGTTTCTGCCTCAGGCGAGCTGAGCCTTAAGCTAGAAGGGCCACCTTTGGAGTCGGCGGAGGGATCTGAGGGAGGCAAGAGGCGTGAAATGGCCGCTTATACGTGCAGTTCGCGGCGTACTCAGATATAGCACAGGGGGAGGGGGCACCTGTAGGGTGCTTCTGCGCAAGCGCACATCGGCAAGGTGCACCTGCGGGGGCGCTGCGGACAGCCTTCTGCGCACGCGCAGATGGGGAGGGGCCTGACACCTGCTCGGGGGCCGCGTCTGCGCCTGCGCACTAGTGGTTCGGCGGCGCCGAAGGACAGGCGGAGGCGAGGCGGAAGCGTCTCACAGGCCACCATCTTGTTTGGCTGCCTTGGAGGCTGGGGGGGACCGGGAACAGCTACCTCTTGCGCGACAGGAGAAGTTGCAGGGGGAAAATAACACGAGCTAGAGGTTCCTTGGGAGGATGGCAGGCTTTAGAGAAGCTCTAGCTCTAGCTGAGCTGGGTTACGTAGTTCTCTCTACAAGCAAATGTCTTCCGCTGCCTCAGATCCCTTATTCCTTTCACGCAAGACTTGCGTGCTCTTATGAAAGACTGTAACCAAGATCATAAGAGAACCAAGTAGTTAAACTGAGAACATGGCAAAGAGCTAGCTGATCGCATTCTGCAGTGACCTAGCAAGCCATGCATACTCATCTTCTACCACAAGACTTTCCTACCAGAGGATGTGGGAGGAAGACCAAAAATGAATAAAGTACCCAAGGCCAAGAAGCTGTTGAAACCGATAGTGTTCAGCTTATGCTTTCTCCAGGGTTCCTCCCATCACAAGAGATGTCTGAGCTCCAAAAATCCCCATCAAACAGCAGCACTGGCTCTGCTGCAGGCAGGATATTCCTGCCATGTTCTGGTCTCGTCTCCCATTTTCTCAAGCCAGTCCCACATTTGTGTAAAATACATTTTTAAAGCTTTTCCCACCAATTTGCTTCAGGACTCTCCACTGATCGCTTGTCTACTGCTACGTTCAAACAAACGCTTTCATGTATGAAATCAAAAGGTACAAAAAATTCATCATGCACCATGATGAGGGAATTACTGTCCTTCACGCCATGGAAATCAGGCAGCCCAAATTTCTTGGTAACTTAAAGGCCTCTTCAATGATTCCTAGCAGCAAGATGAACCTAGTAATATGTAGCATTTTCAGCAGGTCAAACAAACAAAATAATAGAATAATAGAAAATTAGTCTAATATATCAGCAGCTGCATGTAGCGTGAAGAAATACTTGTTAGCAGGCACTGAAAGGAAAAACAGGTACGTTTGCTTCTCAGATTTGAATATCTAATATATAGACTAGACCTACAAAATGGAATTTGTGATAAGAAATTGTGTAAAGCAAGCTATATTTGAAACTACCAAATTGCTTGTTTCATTGTAGGTGTTAGGCTCTTGTAACAGCAGCTGTACAACGTATACATCATACAATATAGGTGTTGTATACCCTCCTTATTTAAAGCCCTTAGTTTTTATGCATACACAACACTCCGCCTCAAAGAGTAGCTGATTAATACATACGGGAAGAGTGATGTTAGGCAATAGAGAAGCAATATTAGTCGATACAGTAGATCAAACTGTTGGTAGCACTCCAGTTGCCTAATGGTAATTTTTTTTTTTTTTTCCATTTGCACCAGAATAAAGGAAAGCTTTAAGGAGAGATTTGAAAGACAAATGTGTGTTTTGTGAATGAGCAGCTCCCACGTGCAAAGAGTAGCATGAAGATTGAGCAAAGGTGTTTTAAAATTTAGTGGTTTGGGTAGGTACTGGCCTAGAGGGCTGAGAGTAAGAGAGCAAGCGCAGGGTGATAGCTACAGTGACGTAATCCATGAATGACCTTGAAAATGGACTTACACTTATATAGGAAATGGTGCTAGAAGAAGAGTCATATGATCAAAATGCAACATTCTGAATGTATATAAAGCCAAACAAATTAGCAGACACCAGAAGAGAAAATGGTGAAGCAGGCAGAGTACAAGTTGGTAGGAGCCTGGACAAAAATCATGCATTCAGGGTGCAGCCAAGCTTTCAGTCCTGAAAGGGTAGAGGTATTCAAAACCCAGGGGCTAGAAGTTGAAGCCAGGTAACTTAAGATTCTTTTTTTATTTTTAAGCAGGGAAGATAATTAGCTACTTGCTTCACTTCCCTAGGATTCTTCATTCCTTGAAGAAGTTAGATCAGGACCAAATATCTTTTTTTTTTAATTATCTAGCTTCTTTAAAAGTTATAAATTTGGGGTAACCAGTGAAGTCCTAGATCAAAAAGTCAAAGATACAAAATTTTAAATTGTGACTATAAACATCTCTGAATTTGTTGCATAGTTTTAGAATATATTTCCCAGGATTTTAACCATACAGTACAGAAAAATAAATACTTGTGTTTTTCTTACCTGATTATTTTATCACCACTCACAATAGTCTCCACAAAAACTAATGTCTACTAGAAAAATTTTGTGTATGTATGTCCACCCTCACTCACACAGTGCGTCAATAGAAATATCAAAATGTTTGGAAATAACTCAAACGAACACTATGATAATGGCACAGATGCAACTATCTCACTCTGGATTATATACATCTCTCAAGAACAAAATGCCATCTGAAGTACCTGCAAAACAACATAGTGTTGTGAATACGCAGAACTGATTAAACTACAAAGCAGCAGATTTCAACCTGTTCTTCTGCGTGCAAGAAGTCTTGAACATAATTTTTTACAGCTGCCTCTACCTACTGGGTTGAACTGCTAATAGGTAAGCCTTTAGCTCCTATTTGAGAAAGGAGTAATCTCTGCAAACAGGTGCTCTTTAAACAGTAACTTCAGAACACACTTGAATAAATTCTTCCTTTCAGCTACCATTAAGTAAGGAGCAGTACTTTTCTCTTGTACATGGTATCACTAGGAAAAAAGCACCTTTGGGTGAAGAGAAATTTGAGTTTAACAATACACGCAGTAAAACGCGATAGCCGATTTTATAACTGTCTGCCTAAAAAATTCCACATTCAGGCATTTAAGCCTACTTCTTCGCATATAAAATCTGGACATGCTATTCAAATACTTGTGCTTGAAAATTGGTCTCCCACTATCAAAAAGTATTTGATATCACCAATCACAGACACTTTGCAAGAAAGGGACATTTTATTCCGAGTAGGGCCGGTAGCTAACATTAACTGTCATGGCACTATGTTCTTGGAAGGTGTTTTGTGTGATAAGTGGGGGCAGATTGTTTTTCAGGGCTCTCTTCCTGCATTTCCAATATAAGCCTACAAGTTTGTGTGCAGTTACAACAAATGATCATAGAATCATAGAATCATAGAATCATTGAGGTTGGAAAAGACCTCTAAGATCATCGAGTCCAACCGTCAACCCAACACCACCATGCCCA
>NW_008794416.1:729852-744221 GCF_000699145.1 Aptenodytes forsteri | reverse complement strand
CCCCAGGTCCTTCTCTGCTGGGCAGCTTTCCAGCCACTCTTCCCCAAGCCTGTAGCGCTGCATGGGGTTGTTGTGGCCAAAGTGCAGGACCCAGCACTTGTCTTTGTTGAACCTCATACAGTTGGCCTGGGCCCATCGATCCAGCCTGTCCAGGTCCCTCTGCAGAGCCTTCCTACCCTCGAGCAGATCAACGCTCCCGCCCAACTTGGTGTTGTCTGCAAACTGACTGAGGGTGCACTCGATCCCCTCATCCAGATCATCGATAAAGATATTAAACAAGACCGGCCCCAACACTGAGCCCTGGGGAACACCGCTCGTGACCGGCCGCCAACTGGATTGAACTCCATTCACCACAACTCTCTGGGCCCGGCCGTCCAGCCAGTTTTTGACCCAGCGCAGAGTCCACCTGTCTAAGCCGTGAGCCGCCAGCTTCTCTAGGAGAATGCTGTGGGAGACGGTGTCAAAGGCCTTGCTGAAGTCCAGGTAGACCACATCCACAGCCTTTCCCTCGTCCACTAGGCGGGTCACCTGGTCACAGAAGGAGATTAGGTTGATGTTCAATGCAAGACCTTACGGATACCGTTTTTAAAAATCTCTATTGTAGCAACATTTAAAGGTCTTCATTCTCAATCAAAGCCCCATTGGAGGCTGTACAAGCACAGAAAAACAATATGCAGTGCTTTATCTTCTAATGATTAATGATGAAAGTGTAAGGATGTGTAATTAAAATTGAAAGTGCTTATGGTCAGACTACAAAAATACCAGCCATACTAACTAGAAACCGGGCTTTGGAAGATACCTAACAGTTTCATTTCTCCGGTATGTCTTGAGATACAGCGCTAAAGGATGAGTGATAACAGACTACCAGAAGCTTTGTTACTCACTAGCACCCAAATTGATGTAGTTTAATTACTCCTTAAGTAGCTAAAGTAGATCGGTTACTACTCCTATTCAGTCTAGTTCCAGTTATAGCATGAAAAGGTAAAAGCCTGTATAAGCTCTTGTCTCTGGTACAGCCATGTTACCTCAGCACACCTCACATGGATCAGCTTTGCAAGACTAGCAGGACTAGTTCCGTCTGTTTTTTCCATGCTTATCTCTTTACCATATGTTAAAATAAGATAATTTATGTCTTACATTAGTTAATATTGTCTCCTTGTCTAAAGCTAAAGGAAGCACGTATTTTGACACAAAGTACATTATAATGCTATACAATTAAGTTTACTTGCTGAAGGAAAAATTCCATAAGAAATGCTGACCTTACTCTTTTCCACCACCATACATGCTCTGCACTGGGGACTCGTTTGCTTTCCTTTTGCTAGCTGTGAGTTAGTAGGACTTAGATTTGCTATCGCAACTGTAGAAACAGGAAATGGTGAGAGAACTTTTAGGATAATAAATCAGGATTGACTATTAAATTTTAATTGACTATTTATTTAACATTTAATTATTTAATTATTTAATTGGATGTTAAGTAGTGTCTGGGGATTGGGATTGGATATTAAATTTTTCAGATTAATTCTAAAATTCAACAGGTATTTATAGATAGAGGCATACATTAACCTTTAAAGAATAACCATGAACAAACATTAGACATAAAGTGTGGTTAGTAATTACGTGCTGATTTTGTTTTTCCTTGACTGCTCCAGATGAAGGCGGGCTGTTTTGGAAGAAAAAAACCCTTTCCCTACAGAAGTTAGTTATTCAAAGGGATCAGGGTATCATTCTTTAATAAAATAATGCAAATCAATATTATCTTGATGGATATAGCTGAATCAAGTCTTGGAGACTGCCAGCACGGCAGGAACGTCTTGGTGATATTACTACCCATGTACAGAAAGAACCACTGAAAGTTAGGTAAAGCTATGCAGTGAACTTGAAGCAACATTAGTGAATGAACTGAGGAAAGTTGTTCTTTGTTAAATAGCTTTACCTCCAAAAGCCTCACAACAAACTGAAAGCACGTCGTGTTATTCATATTCTGCTACTTAATAATGTCCAGGCTCCTTCATCATTGAAATGCCATAACTGGGATTTGGCAAAGACCAGTTAGCCTTTATACCATTCCCTGCCAGTGCCAGAGAGGTGCTTGAAGCTTATTACAAGTGCTTCCTGCTGTCTCTTTTAGTTTTAAACAAATCTGTCTTGTGATTGAGCTTCTTCCCTTGGGAGAAAAGTTACACCTTTCTCTTGTGGATCTGACAAGAAATTTCAGCAACTCAGGCTCCTGGCCTCGTGTAGCAAGGTGTCAGGTCAGTGAATCCTAGACTAGGTGATAGAAATTTTACTAATACTGAACTAGCCTGCTGCATACTTTCCTAGGATCATTTGGGCAAAAATCACAGTGCTGCTTTTGTGTTTTTCAAAACCACATGTGTATTCTGTTGAAAGTATTTGGGTTGCTTTCAATCTCAGTAATTTAATGTAGTTTTTGACAAAATAGTGAACACAGGGAGAGGTAGTGATTGTTGTGAGTTACGAGTATGTGCAATTTGGACAAGAACTTTGGTTGTTCTTGAATGTGTCTTCACTTAAAAAGAGGCTCAGCCTTTTGACTCAGATGTGAAGAAAGCACTCGAGAGCGATCTTGATGGGTCGGTTGTACGTGCTTGAGTCTTACTGATGTACCACGAATCCTTCCACTCCCTGCAGAGAATGCTGGCTTTTTGACTCTAGTTTTTTTTGTCCTGCCGCTTACCAACTCTCACTTGAACTGGAATGATGGGTATTTAGCAGACAACATTGTATGTTTTACCTGCTAGTGTAGTAACTCTGATTCCAGTAGGAAAATACAGTATCTTTTTGTGTCAAGGGTCAACTGAGAAATACCTCCTTTTTTTTATTCTGGAAATTCTGCATGTTGTGCTGATACAATGTTAATAAAGCTAAAGTAATGCTATTGGCTTCAGTATCGCTGAAGCTAAAGAAGAAAAAAAGAGAGAAGGTGGAAAGTTAAGATCCCAGATATTGGTGAATAGAGAACTGGGAATTTTTAAAAACTGTATATTGCTAGATGTGACCTAGTTGGTATAGCACAGAACTGGGAGCCAGATCTGGAATCTAACACTAAGTGTGTCATTAGGCAGATAATTTAATTCACCTCATTTCTCTGTAAGATGGGGATAACAATAATCATTATTATGAATTTCTTTGTGTTGTGCACCTGAAAGATGATGAGTATTATAGCTACTAATTAAACTTATTTTAATCCTCAAATTGCCTTTTCCTTTTAAACTTTAGTAAGTGTTTACGCTCCCTGATGCCAGGAAGGAAAAAAGCATGACTGTGAAGCAGCTGCTAAGAATTTTTCTCAGAAGATATTTAATACTAAGTTGGGATTGAGTCGTCTGTTTCAGATAAAGGGACAATGCAAGAAATAATATATAAGCAAGAGTGGAGATTTTGAGTAAAATATATTCAAAGCAAAATCAAAGCAGCTGACACACCTGTGCCTTCAAACTGGCTTCCACCTCCCTGTACTGTCTGTCCCGAACTTGGAAATGGGCATTGTGATTTCTCTGCAGCTTAATAGAGAGTGCAAATGCAACGGTATCGCTTAAAATAGGTACAGCTGTAAGTTACAGATTGTTACTGATGCTCTTTCAGTCTCAACTCTCCTGCTATGTGCTGGGGCCTCTTCCTCTGCACCGCCAGCCAGCCCGGCGGAAGGGAGCACTGGACAGTTGTAAGGCCACTGGGACGGCAACTGAATTCCAAGCTGAAGCCTGCAGTGCAGCTGGGCACTGGTACTGACACTGGTAATTATGATATGTTTCACTGTATTTATCACTGTAAAGCACTTAGTAGTTTCCTACTCCTGTCTGTAAAGCTCCCCAAGTCAACTACATGTCAGTGAAACTTAATAGTGTCTTTTCCCTAACCAACTCTCTTCACAGTTGTCAGAGACTAATGGCTGTTCTCCAAACCCTAGACTTTGGCAGTAGAGGTTTGTGCCTAAAATTAAAACAGTAGTTCTAAAGCAAATTCCTGACTCCAGTGAAACCAGGAATTTCATCCACTGATTTTTTTTAAGAGATCATATGTCAGCCTCGTCTCCTCGTAAGAGGAAGATTGCAATCTGTCTTGTCTCTCATCTCTTCTAAAAAGCATAAGAAGGCAAAATTGAACTTTTTTTGCTTCCCAATATCTAATGCCCTAAATAGCATAATTACCTAACTGCAGTTGTCCAAAAAATGGAAATGACATTTTGCAGTTTCCTTTGCAGAGGAACTTGTGCTGCAGCAGTAAGCTCTAGAAAGCTAGCTTACTGCTGCTTCTTACTCTTATTTCCTGTGCATAGATCATCACAGAAGAAAATTTACAGCTGCAGTTTTCTAATGAGAATATAAGAGACAGCCAGGTTACTCCAGGCTGTGTCTGTTGTCCACCAAACTTGGACACATAAACAATGAGGAGTAGCTTAAAACCTGGATGTCTACCTTGGGATGGCTGGAGATGGATTTGTTTCAAAAGCAAGTAGAAAAATATTTTAGTTGATTGGAATAATTGGCAAAGCTGAAGGGGATTTTATAAATGCAATGGTGGAAAAAAAAATCAGCAGATCATTGGAGAACTTTGAATTTTAGAAGACATGGTTGTATGTCAGGTGTTAGTTTCCCCGACTCACACCACTGAGATGATTAGCATTATGCCTCTGGTTGCAGCAGAAGTAGGATGTGTCTTACTTTGTATAACATGTAGGTCACAAACTGCCAATACAAAAAATATGCATTTAATGAACTTCATCCACCAGTAGGCATCTCGTTGTCTGGGCTTACTCTGCAGGGAACGAAGAGAAGCATCTCCAGAAGGAGACTCATACTAAAATAGGTGTCTAGAATAAGTGGGACAAATTATCCCTCAGAGATGTCTGATCTTCCTCGTTTGCTGTAGAGGTCCCTGATTATTTGACTTACGTTCCACCCTTTCTTTTAGAGTAAATGCCGAACTAGATACAAACGTAAGGTGGGATGATGTCTGTGCTACTCTTTGGTTTACACATTGTTGCCCAAATTAGGTAGGCATTGAATTTTTTTTTTTCTTTATCGAAAACTACTGTGCGTGAATGTTAGTATGAGGCACTAATGAGCTAATAAGCAGTACAGTGTATGTTCAGGGTTCACAGGTTTCCAGTGGTACAAATGACCTTATGAACATTAGAAGAATAATGTCTAAAGACAGGGATCACAGGAATTGGTTGTGGCCATAAAGGATCTTTTAAAGAGGGGGAAAAATGAAAGCTTTATTCTTAAAGTTCATTATTTTATCAGAGTGCTTTAAACACATCTATTGTGTGTACACGAAGAATGCAAAATAATCATTTATGAACACAGGCTATAAAAGACACTAGATAAGTTATAAATGGTTCAGAATGCTTACATTTGACTATTCCATAGCACAGTGTGTTAGACACGCTACAGTGCAATGGAAAGAATGATCCCTTTTCTATGTTTACCATTGTAAACTATATGCTTGCTCCCCCAATATATTTTGTGTAGACTCTTTCAAAGTTAGCAAGAAGTGAGTAGTGAAAATGGAGGCTTAACAAGCAATAGAAATGTTGCTTTATAAGCAGACTGTTAGCTTGAGAAAACAGGATGTGCTGTAACTGTTAGGGCTTTATGAGCAGGTCATATCAACCGATGGCTTAAGAAATGCGGTGTTAGAGCATGCATCTAGGGATATTGCTACTGGTTCACTGTGTGGAACTGGCATTATTACTTAACCTCTTTGCACTTACATTTTCCTCTCTGGGATTAACAAATATTTACCCACCTTTAAAACGTACCTTCTGTTCTTCAGAGAAGGGCTGAATAAATACACAGTAGTATTACCATGAGCAGCAGGTAATCCTGTTAATCTAACATGCACCCTATGGGTATGCTGAATATGTTCCATGCCACTTGATCATTGTAGTTAGATTAACAAAGGATATTACAGGGATTAACTCTTAAGTAATGGCTGCAGCTGCCCACCATGTGTGTTTACTATAGCCCAAAACCAGGGTTTGAAATCCCCTTGCCTATAGTGAATAGAAGGAATGCACTTGACTTCTGCAGAACCAGTTTTCCATTCAAAAGAACAATGTCTTGACCTAGTTGTTACCAGTAAGAGGTTTGTAACACAACCTGTTGCACAGCGCTCTGATAGCTGCTGTGCTGCTGGCACCAGGGAAGACAACTTCAGTGCTAAGACAGCTTCAGGTCTCTGCCTACCACACCAGTCCTGCAGAGCTGTTGTAAGGTTAAAACTATCTCATGTCCCACTACGCTGTAACAGCCGCAGCCCACAAAGTCATGTCTAGACTACTTTATAAAATATTAGCTGGAGACAAGACCCTCCCCAGTGTAATGCAACTTCAAAGTTGGCTCTGCTTTGAGCTAGAGGTTGGACCAAATGACCTCCACAGGCTACTTGCAACGTAAATTATTCCATTATTCTACAAAGTCAGGTGTGGCCTCAATGGCACGGAGCTCAGCATGAATTGAAAATCACCCCCTGGATACTGAGGACATACTTGTGTAGCTGTCTCAGAGTAAGCTCTGTGTTACTACAGCGACACCTTTATCAGTGCCCTAACTGGTTTCAGGGCAGTTCTGGGAAGACCGTGTGATTTGCTGGCACACTTCTCATGGGATATAGGTATACCTTCACAATCCTGCTGTTGGCAGTGCTATTCATTGGCTTTACTTTGTCCATTTCATTTCAGTGGTACCTGGAGAATCTCTGAGCTGTAATATTGGAAGTATTTTCAGTATTTTCAGCAGAGGATGGCTGAAATGGGGTCTGAGGGAGGAGCAAGTACAGAAAACACTGCATCACCTGCATACATTGCAATTAAGAGTGTCTTATTGGAGCGTGGAGGGAGAGCGAGGGAGAACATACACTTGCAAATGCTTCTGTTAGCTCGTGAGGTTGGAACTTGCAGTTCTCCAGCTGGAGACTGATAGGGAAAATGGAGATCAAGCACAAAGGCTTCTTTTTTTTTTTTTTCAGTTGACTGTTGTCTTTTTTTCTCTTCATTACCTTTATAGTTTGTGGTATTGATGTATAGACTTCCAGGAGTCCAAATTTCCATTTTCAGCTGCAGCCTTTTCAAATCTTGTGCTAAGCAGTCAGACTGGATCACTATTTGTGGGGAAAAACTGCTGCCGTTTTCCTCGATCAGACATGCATTGTTCAGAAACGTGTTAGAATATTATCACTTCCCAGTACCAAATGTTGGGAGCGCTCTATATGCTATTCCCACGCCACTCACTCTGACCTTTGTAAGTTGTAAGCAGATACTAGCCAAGAAACTCTTACCTGGTCTCATTAATAGTGGCATTAAAGTGAGATATTGTAAGTCTTCAAAAGGGAGCAACGTTTATAGAGACGGGGTCCTCTATAGATAGCCTATAGAAGGTAACTTGAAAACTTATCACAGTGGGTGTATTTTTCCTTTGTCTTTTTTCTGAAGCCTCTAAGTTGTTTGTTTGGATCCTGCTTTTTTTCCATTTCAATTTTGGAGCTTAGCCTTTTTTGTCCCTGGGAAGACAATTAATTCTTGTTCTTACTGACACGTAATGAGAGAGAGAAGCAGGATGATACTGCAAGTTTTTCATATACCCTGACTACAGAGAAAAAATTTAGTTACATAACTTGTCCATACTTTTTCCAGAATTAAAGAGAACCAGAACTAGCTTAGTGTGGTGGAATTTCGTGTTCATGACTATATGTGGTATGAGAGTCAGTGTCTTTAATATGCCCTGTGCTTTGACAGTCAGCATTTCTCTTTGCATTTATAACTGAGGAGAAAGCAGTTATAAAGCAGTGGGTGGTTTACACACCTTGAGAGGAACAGAACAGGACCCATATGGGAGAGGCAGATGTATTGTGGCGTATGGGAGGAGGAGGAAAGCCCTGGTAGAATTATGGGAAAACCCCTGGAGAAATGAGTGCACTCACAGTGAGGTTGCTGCTCACCTGCAAGTACTTCTGAGCAGCTCCTATGGGAAAGCATCTCTGTCAGGTGTGCCAGTGCAGCTAGTTTCCTTCTGCCTCCCTTGTGGCTCTGCAGGAAATTGAAATCTGTAGTTGCCACATCCTGGTCTGTGCTGGGATTTGAATTGATCCTGAAGGTCAATAGCAGCTTTTTATTAAAACTTACCGTGAAGTAGCATGTATACAGTTATTAAAGCATGTTTTTACAAAGCCACGGTAGTCTAGTAATTGCTTAGTAATTTCACCTATGTACAGGATACTGCTAAACAGAGCAGTGCCTGCGATACCAAATTGGTTGGTTAAAGGCAATTCAGCAAGAGATGGCAAAGAAGCCCACTTTGCTTTCCCCTCTTATTACCTTCAATTTTTTTATTACATCAGTCTGTGAAGACAGCCTGTCTCTAGAAACTGCTAAGACCAGTCTGCAGCGGTCGTTTAGCTTTCCCCTAACATAATTAGGGCTGTCCATAGCCTCCCCCACATTCCTTCTCTGTTTCCTTGAAGGAAACCTTCTCTCTTCTGCTCATGAGAGAGGCCCCTTTCACTCATTATTTACAGCTTCTTGTTATCTTTAGCATTCCCTGCTGCATGGCACCTCAGTGAAACCTCAAGGCCACGCACGGGTCAGCGGTCGTTTAGCTTTCCCCTAACATAATTAGGGCTGTCCATAGCCTCCCCCACATTCCTTCTCTGTTTCCTTGAAGGAAACCTTCTCTCTTCTGCTCATGAGAGAGGCCCCTTTCACTCATTATTTACAGCTTCTTGTTATCTTTAGCATTCCCTGCTGCATGGCACCTCAGTGAAACCTCAAGGCCACGCACTGACCCTATTTCTCTCAACATCCCTCTTTAGCAAATGTCATGTTCACACTAGCACTTAATTACCTTCCTCCTTTCTCTCTGTGTCTGCTTTAAGGGCAAGAACATGGTCAAGTCATCCTTCAGTACATTTACTATTGTATTGTAGGCATTGTTAAACACTGTACGGTAAAAAAATTCAAAAAAGCCCATCCTTCCAATGCAAGAATATAAGAACTGATACACTGGATCAGACCAAAGCTCTGTACGTCTTAGTATCTCCTCTCTGGCGGTAGCTGATAATTAGGGCCCAGACAGGCACACATCAGCAAATTTAAAGAGTAACCCTCCCCTGGTCTTGACTCAGTATCCATCGTCCACAGCAGTTTGCCCAGGAAGTGGCCTTTTCCTCTTCCTTTTTCAGAATGATTAAATGTGCTGTTTTAAAGCTAGAATAGGCTTGGTCTTGCTGCTTGTTTCCAGTCTTGAGATTATGCCTTATTATTAGAAGTCACTCTGGCAGTTCTTCTTTTAGAAGTTTCCTTTCCTTAACGGAGGGAACATCTCTGTCATGCTTGCCTTCTCACTCCAGCAGACATTCAGAGAGCTAGTGTTTGTGAAGAAGAAAAGCCTCAAGAGGAAAACGGTGAGGATCTGAACCTGCTATGGGGAAATCCCAAGCTGACATTCTCCCGGCATCCAACCAAGATATCTGAGCAGCATGTCTTCCTCTTTGTTTGCAGTCTTTATCAAATATGTGAGTAGGTTCTTGTCTGGCAGGAACAGGGGGACGAGTCCTTCATAAAAATAAGGGAGTTGTATGTCATGTCCCTAAGAGGAGGCAGTGTCTCTTCTTACCTGCTGTAGCAGGAGACTATACAATTTGATTCAGAAGATCTCTCTTCCAACAATCTGTTTTCTGATCACCATTTTTTTTGCTCATACACAATTTTTTTATTGAACTGTTTCCTTTCTTTCTACATTTCTGTTGTAAGCTGTCTGTAGCAGGGTGTTTAGGACATAAACAGTGACAGGCAGATCATTTGGAGACATGGAATAGACCTGATGGTTGTCCATGACTATGCTGAGGTGGAAAGATAGTAGCAGGTAACCAGGGACAAGAAGACTAATCTGAGTGTCAGAAGTGCTGTAATAATAGTGGTAATTTATTAATGTCTTTATTGGCATTTAAGGCTGAAAAAGTAAGTTCCAGTCTAAGATACAGTCCTTTTTTCATCAATTTATAAAATGCTGTAATCCAAGCATTTTCTTCATTCTGAAATAGTAGAATGGAAAACACACTCAATTGAGATAATTTCTCATGGAGCTGGAGGGTCTGCAGATGCCTCGCAGCCACTAATGAATTAATCTAAGACACATGGATTTGTTCTAAGGCAGAGGCATCTTGTAACATCTAAGTTACAGCAGGGGATGTGGGAAGCAAAGAACAGACTTCTCAGAAGACACTTTTGATGCACAACTTTAGGTATTCAGAGCTTAATATTTGGAGATGTTGAGTACCACTGACCGATCTTCGTGTTGTAGAGTTTCCTGTTAGAGTATTTGGTACCAAGCTATCCCATTTTGGTTACCCAAAGCCAAGTAATACATTCAAGCATGCTGATCTCCATGTTTTCCCCAAGCTCTTGTAGTGAGTCATTGAGAATGAAGAGTGCTTCTCAGCAGCCACAGTTCCCAGCTCAAATGCCAGACCACACCACTTCTGAGTCAAAATAGGCATTTCTTAATCTCTCTTTGCTAATGGCCATAGCTCTGAAGCAAGTAATTCAATAATAAAGATGGAAATGGCAGCCAGGAAATGCTGACTGTCTCCACATGCTTTAACAATACTCCCCATAGAGTAGGATTAACCTTTTCGTATCTAGTCTGTATCTGTTAGTAAAGCTGTAGTTTTAGAAATGGGCATTTTTCATTACTGTATTTAGGAGCTGCATTCTTCTTGGATTTTTGCTCTAAATGTCCACATTGTCTTTTTAGGTTATTGTTCATTTGTTTTTTTTCTTTTGCTTCCCAAGTAGAAGTCAGGAGATAAATGCAAGAGGTCACCCATTCTCTTCCAGTGGGTGGAAGACCGAACATTTCTCTTCCAAGAGGCGGAGCATATGTATCTATGTATGTGTGTGTGTGTGTGTATATTCCTTGATGGGATGCAGAATATCTATTTCCTGATCAAACTATCTTTCTTCTCCTGATACTTTTTAGGTACTGTAACAATACTGTAGAATAGATGTGTGCACTGTTGCTATGGCATGTGTATTTTATTTATTTTTATATTCATTTTGTTATTTTGTTTTCTCCACATGAACTTCAGCACCTAAACATCGCCACAGGTTTCCTGTCTGATATTTTTCTCTATTCCTGTGGACATTTCCTAGCTAGGCTGTCTGTTCTTCTCAAGCTGTTCTGAAATGCTTCTCACGTAGGTTCAATCCGTTGGAGGACATGCCTTCTCGATAAGAGTTGCCCCCCTCTCTGCACTTGCTACTTCCTGACCTTTTCTAGATTTGGTAACAGAGTGCCCTGTGCATATATGTCAGTCACTCTTCTTGTTCTAAGAAGTCTTGGCTTGGCAGTTGTTGTTCAACTGTGAGGCTGACATTCCCTCTCCCTGGGGCCAAAGAGGAATGAGTCCGATTATGATAGAGCTGTTGGGGGGGTCTGACTTTTCCATGGCTGTGAACTGCTCAAGAAAAGTAGTTGCTAGGAGAAGGCTGCATAGTATTTAGGGCAAGGGTGGTGGCTCTGCCCTCATTAACAAAGCTGGTTTATTTTGTTATTTGGGGAACAGAGATCAAACCATCTAATGGTGCAGTCCGCATAGGATTTTTCACTGCCTGACCTTCTTCCACTGCTAAAGCTGTTCCAAAATGTTCCACTAGCATCAGGTGGCCTCTCTGCTGAGCTGGCTGTGTAAATTAATTCATATCTGTCCCTACAGCTTTAACTCTTCTTGTGTCTCTCTTATTTCTTTGTAGATTGGGTCAGGCAGTTTAATAGCAAAGGAAAGGCTTTCTTCAAGCAAAGCCTCTTTCCAGGATGCTTGGGATGTCATATGCCGAGCTTACAGTCACAGGACTGTATGACTGTTATCCCAAGACACAGCCCATGAAGAGTAGGTAGGGGGCATTGTCACCCTTCTACTGATGACTCAGTAGAGCTGAATGTCTCCCCTTCACCCACTGTTTACCAAATAGCTATTTAAGTAAAGCTCCCTCCATTCCCATTGACAGACTCATTAGGTTTTCCATCACCAGACCTACCATGTTAACTATCTGCGTACATTTGAGGCTTAAGATCAGCAAACAGTCATCAGGTGGTGATTGTGTCAGTTGTGTACAAAGCAGCAGCACAAGAGGGGCCCATGTCCTGCTTACCCCTGTCACAGAGAGCTGCCAAGCAGAAGAAAAGATCTTCAAGCCTTTCTGACGGTTGCTGCCCAGAAAAGAGAGCTGCAGGTGATGGCAACTAGCAGGAGTTGCAGGCAACATGGTGAGCTGGAAGAGGCTGGATGCAGCCAAGAGGGCCTGAGGCTGAGTTATGCTTTGAGCACTAAAATGTTTTGCTGCAGCTTTGGATGTTGTCCTCTGTGTTATCTCTCTCTATAATCCGGTATCTTCTCCTGTTGGTCCGTTTTTCTATGCTTGAAATATGCAGCAAGTACTAAGTGGCAAGTTCTGTGTACTGTGGTGATTACACAAATATTCATGCAGAGAGATCTGTGCTTTATACTTGATAATATCACATCATTAACTGTAATAATGTTGTGGAGTGTCTGCCAACGTGCAGTCTAAAATCTCACACTAAATAATCCTGATACATGAAAAATCTTTGATGACAGATTTCTAAGTACTTCTTTGGCTATGGTACACAAGCAAGACAGCCACAGGATGATTCACTGCCTTAGAGTTTGGGCTAGATGGCCTAATGGCTTCTTTTGGAGAGAAGGCAGTTCTTCCAGAGAGCAATCTCGTCTGGAGAAGATGGCCAATTTACACTTGCTTATTGCAACAGACCACCCAGTCCTGTCTTTGTGGTGCTTGTATAGCAGTCAAAATGCTGGCGGTAGCGATGCTGCCACTGTAGGCCCTTGCAGTCCCCGAGGCAGGAATGTTTGGAGGTGGCCTTGTACCTCCAGCTGTGGTTCACAGCCTGTCTGTAACCAGAAAATACCGGCGTTTGTAGCAGAAACGCTGCTGTAACCCAGGGAGGTGGGTGAGGAGGTAACAGCTTGTTACAGGTCACAGTGCGAGGTGGAAGTTCCCTCTGGTGGAGGAACAGACCCACTACAGAGGGAAGAGCGATGTGGTGATGTAGGTGCTGGACTCTGTGAATCTTCCTCTAGAAGATAATTTTTAGAGGTGCTGAACAGACTACGTGTATGTCTATACCTGCAGATTTAGCTGAAGACTATGGGTGCTACTGCTCTTCTGGGGACCAGGTCCAGAGAACCTACATAATAAAAGATGGTCCCGTTATGGAGAACTTTGAGCTGAGCAGAAGAAAGGTGTTAGGTAAGGGCTGGATATCGTGTGAAGATCATCCCCCTGTGGAAATGGACAGAAGTGTGAGGATGGCTGTGGCCACCTGGGACTGGCGAGGTCTCTGATCAGCTCCTAGCTCTGCTACCTCTGGTTGAAATGTTCAGCCTCTCCCTAGAAGAGTTTCTCACAGTTTCTCATGATACGTTAGGGAATTTTGGCCTCTCAGCTATGCTGCCTCAGAATGACGGGGGAAATTTGCTGCAGGTGCACATCCTAGAAAAGAACAATGTGTCGGGCACGGAGGCAGGGATCCTGCAGTGCAGGCAGGGTGGCTGGAGCTCTGGCCCTAACTCCTGAAACCAGGCCAACTGCTCCACGGAGCAGCCTCCCAAGTGAAGCTTGGGGCTGGTCTCATGGTGGCAAGCTCGAGAGAGGTCTAAGGATTGCCGCAAGACTAAAACACATCGTGAATTCCCATCGGCACGTGTGCTTGTGATAGAAGAAAAGAAACAAAGCAGTGGAAGATGATTTCTGGCAATCTAATCACATTTGGCATGTGCCAACGTAGCAAAGGAAAAGAAGAACCCAGAGGAAACTTAGGGAAGAACAACCTGCAGGTCAAGCCAATGCCTGTTCTGCATGTGGGCAAACGTTCCTTGTGGAAATTGGACTCGATAGCCGTGAGACCCCCTAATAAAAACTAAGGTGGAGGAGAGATTGCTGGCTGTCATCATTGACAGTGATAGGGATTCACCTGGATTTTGTGGCTAGTACCCTTGTCAGTTGTGCCTGCAAACTTTGGGGCGTGGAGGGGGTTTTGCCTCTTCCTATATACCCAAGAAGCCCATCAACACCATGCCTTTAGCTTTGCCCCTGCTTTGGTGTGAGCAGTCGATAGGGTTTGCTTCGTGTCCTGCTCGGCTGCGGTCTTCCAGAAGTGCACGCGTGTCTGCCCCATGCCGCAGCGTGGGGAAGGGACCCCTGCCCTCCTGGCGCAGCCACCGCCCTCTCCCAGTCCTCCCTCCGCACCCGAAAACTCCCCGTACGCCCGGGGGTCTCCGGCTGGGGAGGCCGGCGGGGTCTGCTC
>NW_008794416.1:728754-729685 GCF_000699145.1 Aptenodytes forsteri | reverse complement strand
GGCGGCGGGCGAGGAGACGCGGCGAGCCCTCCCTGCCGGGAGAGCCAGCCCTGCGGCACGCAGCGCCATGGTCTCATGGATCATCTCCAGGCTAGTGGTGTGAGTAGCTGCCGGTCGGCACCTGCACGCGTGTGCCCGGCGTGTGCACGCGTGTGTCTGCATGTCCGTGTGTGTGTGCGGTATCCGCGCCGTGCCTGCTGCCTGCTCCGCTCGCCCCTGCTATGAATACGCGGTGGCGGCGACTCGGCTAAATTTAGCAGGTTGTTGTTAGGGGATGGTGCGCTCGGCTGTTTGGTGGGTGAGGGAGGAAATAGGTGGGTCAAACGGTATTTTCCAGCGTGGGAAAATTACCAGGGGCTGGAGGGCAAAATGCTGTCGTGCTGTACAGCGCAAGGTGACAGGGGAGAAGAAGGGCGGTTGCCATCGCCCGGTGCTCGGCGATGAACGGGCTTGGGGTCAGGAGGGGGAATCGAGCATCAGCGGGTGGGAAAATGGACGTGGATTTGGGCAGCGGCGCTTTGTTAGCGGGGCTCGGCGCGGCTGGCGGGGACTCGCGAGGGGGCGCTGGGAGAGGCGGCCGCGGGGTCTCCCAGCCCCTACCGCTGCTTTCTTCTCTCTTTTTTGTAAAAGAAATATCAAATATTTCTCTTCCCCCTTGCAACTTGCCGCCCACCCTCTCAAAAGACGTTCTCGATTTCCCTGTAACCTGTCAGCCTGGGAGGAGAAGCATGTGGCTCTTTGCGCTTGTCCTACAGCTTTTCCATGAACTGCTGTAGGTGGGAATACATGTAGAAATTCCCTGGAAATTCTTCCCAGGCAACAGGGGAAAATGGAGCAACCGCGAGGTATACATTCATCTGCCCCACCTGAGAAAAGATTCACTGAGAAAAGCACATTTTTGATGCCACTAGGAAAATTCCGGGGGGGGGGG
>NW_008794416.1:722553-725737 GCF_000699145.1 Aptenodytes forsteri | reverse complement strand
ATTCCGGGGGGGGGGGGGGGGGGAGTTTAGGCTTAAGGTGGGGCAGCAGGATGGCTGGTCTGTCTCCCTTCTGGAAATGTGGCTAGTCAAGGTTAGTACACTGAATCAGATGGATCATTTGCCAGTTTTCTCTGTCTGGTACCTATAGCTGCAGACTCAGGAGAACATCTGTTGTGTTCTTAAGTTATTGTAGGGGGTCTGCAAGGGCCTGTCACTTTCTTTGTCTGAAAGAAACGTGCCATGATGTTGCACCATCAGCATAGTTCCAGAAAGGCATTTTCAAGGTCTCCTCTTTGGCCATCTGAGATGAAACATCAAAAGGAAAACTCATCTTGATCTTGGCTATCTCTCTGTATCACTAAGACATTGGGTGGCTGTCAGATATGAAGATTTTTGGGGGTTCCAGAGTTGAATTTGGCCCCTGGAGGTATATGATCTGGATTCAGCTGCAGCTGTTGCTAGCCATTATTGGGTTTGCACTTCATTCTGGGAAAGTGTGTTAAATATTTAAATGATTTAATTTGAACGGAATAACTGTGCAGATATCTCTGACAGCAATGTGAGATGTAGCGTGTATTGTACAAGGCTGCTTTTCTTGCTTCTCTACTAGACTAATTTCCACTTTGAAAAAACCTGTCATCATGTAACCCAGCTAATCCTCAGGAACAAAGAATGTCTATGGAGAGACAGTAGTTTAACTTACTTGCCTCAGCACACGCACATCTACATGGGTGACTTCATCTAAGACACATGGACTGGGTAAAAATCTGATAGAGGCAGGATGTAGAGCAGTTGATGTCTGCAGTCAGGTAATTAGCTGAACATACAAACCTTCCCGTTCTCTTCAGCTTTATTTATCTGAATAGCATGTCACAGTATGAAATCAGCTGTGTAGAGGGTGGTACCAATTATTTGTTATACTAGAATTTCAATAGCAAATAACAATTTGAATATGCAGTGTAAATAGTAATAGTTTAGTAATCATAGTAATAATTAAAAAATAATTTTGCAAGGAAACCTAGGGAAGCCAAGCTTGATCACCACTTTCTTTGCACTGCTACTTAGTATACATCCATCCTTTAAGAATGTTTTGCTGGTTTATTATGATGCCAGCAAGAAACTCGGACTCTGTAGAGTATTGCTTAAAATACCATTTACTAGAACTAACATTATAAAGAAAAAGAGGAGAGTATAAATAACCTTACATGCCAAACCCTGAGCTGCCTAATGTGGAACAGCCCTCCAGTCTGGGCGCAGCACACCATGCAGATCTGTCTGTGGAAAGGTTACCTTACATTTTGGTCTTTTAAGCCCTTATAGTATTTTTTTTTTTTTTAAGGCAAATCTATTCATCATTTCTACTGTCAAATGAAAAGAATGTTCACAGGAGAACTTGTTGCTGCAGTTTTAGATGAAGACAAACAAGGACATGCAGGTGGTTTAATTGCTGGTGACCACTGTGAGCTTCCTACAGGCTCCTTCGTTACAATTAACCAGCTGAGTTGATCCTGCATCCAAGGGGTATGCGCAGCACAACGCGGGCCAGAAGGCCAAGCTGTGCATGCAGCGCAGCACAGGCCTGCACCCACTCAGGTTAACTGTTAGGTGGATCACTGACTCCTCGGTGTACAGTGGTCTTCAGGTTAGGATCATGACAAAGATTTAATCTGTCTAATCTGGTTTCCCCATCTCATTATGAATCACTAGTTGATCCATCAGTACAGACAGCTGTGCTCTAAGTAGAATGGCTGCCTGGTTGGGCTTTTTTTTCCCCTGCTCATGCCTATTTAGTTTTACAGACAGCTGTGCTCTAAGTAGAATGGCCGCCTGGTTGGGCTTTTTTTTCCCCTGCTCGTGCCTATTTAGTTTTTTTTTTCATCAAATCTTACTAAGGGTATAGTAAGGATTATGAGGAAAGTGGTGTGGTGTGGTTTAGTCACACTGTGAACGTTGCTTTGTGCTCTTATGACTTCTGCTGATCTCCATGGGGGTTATGCCTGATATGACTCAGCTAACAGAAAGGGCTTTAAAACAAAAAGCAAACCTTTGCTTTGGCTGCTGGGTGCTTTGTTGCTTCCACTGTCTCTGACTTGGTTGATACCGTCTCTGTCCTGGCAGTTTCTATTTCCAAAATGTTGCTGAAGGAGAAGAGTCTTGTGAGCACTTCTCACCCGCTTCAGTGGGAAGTCAGGCAGCTTACTGCAAACCTTCTCTCACATCATTTCAACTTTAGTGTTTGGACTTCGTAGTAACGCTGGTCCGGAGTGCTGGCTTGTTCTGTTCTGCCTGCAGAGCTGTGTGCTGGTAACCCCCAGAAGAGAAATAATAAAAACTTCAGAGCAGCATCTTATACTGCCATAGCTGTGTGTTAAAGTCAAAGACTTTATTATTGTCAGGATCTGCACTAGGTACTGTACAAATGTGAAACAAAAAGATAATCCTGTCCCTGGAAATCTTTTTCCTTTAAGAGCTCAGTTCTCATCCTCCTGTGTTCCAGGTAGTTTTTTCACTCACCTCAACGAGAACAAAATCAGGACGTTCTTTTTCTCATGGTGGTAGATTACAGGTGTCTTTTCCACCAAGGGATGTGTGCGATCACTGTAATTGCAATTGTTGCATCTTGGGGTTATTTGTTACTTTGTCTCTCATGATAACTGGAATGGGATAGCATCTTACTTGTGGGTTAATTACAACCCCTTTTTTATTCATCATTTCTGAGTACATCTCAAAGGACATCCTGGAACACCTGTATCTCAGTTTCCTCATCTGTGAAGTGTAATGAACTGTGCTGAATTTATCTTCCCTGAGACAGACCAGAAGGGATCAGTGGCATGTCCTACCATCTACAGTTTATTGCTATTCATTTCGAAGGAGATTCTTTTTTGCTTCAAGAGGTAGAGGACACCCTAGCAGAAGGGCTTGGGATATGTCTTCGTGTCCTGGCTTTGGCTGGGATAGAGTTAATTTTCTTCTTAGTAGCTGGTACAATGCTGTGTTTTGGATTTAGGATGAGAATAATGTTGATAACACACGGATGTTTTAGTGGTTGCTAAGTAGTGCTTGCTAGTCAGTAGTAGTGCTAGTCAAGGTTTTTTCAGCTTTTCATGCCCTGCCAGTGAGAAGCTGGGAGGGGGCACAGCCAGGACAGCTGACCCAAACTGGTCACAGGGATATTCCATAGCAT
>NW_008794416.1:718663-722517 GCF_000699145.1 Aptenodytes forsteri | reverse complement strand
GCTGGCATCGGTTGGCAGGTGGTGAGCAATTGCATTGTGCATCACTTATTTTGTATATTCTTTTATCATTATTATTCTTATTTTCCCTTCCTTTTCCGTCCTATTAAACTGTCTTTATCTCAACCCATGAATTTTACTATTTTTTTTTCCGATTCTCTCCCCCATCCCACTGCGGGGGGGTGGGGAGTGAGTGAACTGCTGTGTGGTGTTTAGTTGCCTGCCGGGTTAAACCACAACACTTTGTTATTGCAGTCCAGTTCAGCTACAGTGCACAGGACTGGCAATCCTAGGTGGTTGCTGGTCTGCTATACCTTTTGGCTATAAAGCATTTTGAAGTTAAAAGTGGTATATATAAATGCAGCCTATTGTATTTGCATGGAAATCCTATTCTTTTCTCAGAAACATGGAACTTGCTTTTTGTGCTTGGGATCATGCAGAACAGAAATACAGGTTTTGGCTCCAATTCTGAAAGTTCGGCACATCACGCTGCCTGTTTAAAGCCTTTCAATCTGGAACACGTGGCAGAGGAAGGAGATGTCAGTAGAAATGAGGCTGGATCAGACAGGTCATCAATAGTTGACATGATACTGTGTGACTTAGGCATTTGAATTCCTGCTGTGAGGAGCATTACAAATTATTATAAAATGGTTAAATATGTTCTTCATGGTGAAAAAGCACAGCCGTAATTATGCTTTTTTGCCTGTATTTGTTTTCTTTAAATCAAAATATCAGTAATGGCCTGTCTGATCTCTTACGGTTTGATGTGAAATAGGGTGGCAGCCTCAGATATGTTCACTGGGAATTCCTGGCCCCGTGTGGAAGTAATAGGGATTTGGGGATTTATCAGAGGCATCCTTTCTTCCGGCTGTTACTGGAAGTGGGTAGGTCTGAACAAAACCAAAGAGGAACCAAAGGATTCTTTAAACTGATGAGTGCAATTTCCTTCCTTGTCACAATTTCTTCGCTTTCTCTTTCTTGGTTACTGTGATGCCATTTTAGCAAGAGTAGGTGAGATCGGCCACCCCCATCCTCAGCTGGTATAAATCCATAGTGCTACTGAGTCAGGCGTTGATTTAATCAAAAGACACTGCTTACATCAGTAATGAATTTCCATTTTAGAGAAACTTAGCAGATCCTTCCTCCTCCTGTTTTTCATGTGTATGGGAAGCCTGAAGAGATTTATGAATGGGGGGAAAAAAAAAAAGTCATGTAATAGATTATATGATGGTAGAAAAGGATAACTCATATCCTCTTTACCAGAGGCAGGCAGAGACAGGATCTGTTCAAGTGGGCGAGAGCTGTTCTCATGAAGGCATAGCACAGCCCCATGCTTTTGGTTATTGATATGTCAGCAGTAGCCTCTCAGTTGATATACACCACATATGTGAAGGTCCTTCTTCACAGTCTGCATTATTTACTTGGTGCTGGCAGGTGATGTGAAGGATTCTGGTATTTATTGCTGTGTACAGGCCTCAACACCAGTGATGCGAAATTATGTGAAAATACAGCAATGGACCCAGTGTGGCTTGAGCTCTCGGCTAAGGCCATGGGATGAGTTTGCAGTAGATTATTTTACATGCTCTGAAGCTGGGAAGTGGGAAGGGCAGACCACCTGCCATACACGCAGAATTAGCTAAGAAACCTTACCTATACAATAAGGTGGTGCAATCCCTCTGAAACAGATCTCGCAGTCTTGCACTGCTGTTCTCCCTCGCATGAAGAGCAAGTGGTCTCTGTGGCTCCCAGCTCAGCTTGGCGCCTGCCATGTGCATCTCTGCTGCAGCCTTTACGGCTCTGCTGAGGGGGCAGAACCTGTTGGTGACAGTAACTGACAGAGGAGCATCCAGCGCAGGTGCGACATTTGCTTTGCCCTTCATGTGAAATGTGACCGTGCTGATCACACTGCAGGGGATAACACTGCCTGCTGCTTTGTCAACCGTGACCCAGATTTTCCTGCACAAGCACAGATGTGCTGGAAATGCTCTTAGCCCCAATGGGGAAAGTTTTCTTGCGTGCACATTGCAGATGCTACTAGTCCTGGTTTCATAAAGAAGGACGTTTTACCAAACTAGAAGTTGTGGAATATAGCTAAGAGGCTTGGCCTTCGCAGCTGCCTTAATACAGTATTTTGCCTTTGTGGAACCCTTTCCCTTTCACTGTATTAAAGTACTTTGAAGCATTAATTTAGTAAGTATTGTGTCATCAGAATGATTTTTACTGCCGTTGTACTGGTAAGGGCGCTGAGGCACAGGGACATCAAGTGATGTGTCCAATATTCCACAGAAAACCTGTGGTAACAGGTAATATATTTCCTCCAGGCTCCTTAATCAATAAATTAATGAAAGGGGATCTGATCAAGGGAATTGGGCATTGTGTTTGTGGTTTGTTTTATGGACTTGTGATGAGTGTGGGAGGGGTAGAACAAAACTACAGACTTAAATAGATGCTACCTGAAGCAGTCGAACAACCAAAGGCTTAAATATTCTGAATGATGACCCATTCCCTTTCAGATCCTCAGTGCTGTCCTCAGTGGCATAGACAGCAGAATGCAACAGCCAAACTGCCTAATTCAGGCTACTAAGTCAGGCATTACACTACCTAAAATTGGTTACTTAGTCCCAGCAGAGAGATTTAGAGCCAAGTTACTCAACCTGTGGTGCACAGATGGCTGGCAGTCCACAAAACATCAGGCAGTCCATGAAAACATTTCACCTCTAAAACAGAACTCCTCACCCAGGCAGTTGTCAGTTGTGTGCTGACTGATTTAATCAGGTGATACCATTTTGAACTACATTTTTTAGTTACAAGTTTTGTAATTATTGTAAAATATTAACATTTGTTTCAACATTTTACCAATTCCACGTGACTTATTACTTGTCACCTATCCTTAAGCAACAGTGGGATATAAAATGAGCTGTATGTTTCTTTCAAAGGGTCAGGTGGTCCAGTGAATAGGAGAGGTTGAGAAACACTCTTCTGTGCTCTTATTGCAGTTAATGGAGGGAGACGGACATCTCTAAGGAGCTTCCATTAAAGGTAATGTGTTGCATAGAGAGCTGTTTGGTCAAGAGGAAATGCTTGGTACAGAGAGGACAAAGGAGGGCATATAATCATGCCTGCTACTTCCTGAGCAGTTGCTTCTAAGTACTAAGCACTGCATTTGCCTTTCTGCTCCATGCTTTCAGCAGAACAGAGGTGGTATCTTGGGAACTTCCAGGCTAATCATAAAGGTAAGTGAAGACTTGAGTGCTGCAGAAGTATTGGCCAGTTTGGATTGCCATAGAACCTTTATATGTCAAAATTTCTTCTCTGTCCTCATTAGGCAGCTAGGATATGAGTCTAGATTTCCTTTTGTCTGACTCTGCATTTGACTTGATCAGGGCCACTCAGCAGATTTCAGGTAGGCCTTGTGAGATGAAATGGCTCAATGGAGGGATGCATCCATGTAATCGGGCTCTTTGCAAGCAAAACACTTACAATGCAAAATCTCACTTAAATCACCTGTGTTCTTGAAGTTAATCACATGCTGCTTTTTGCAGAGGAAAGTGTCACATACTTTTGTTATCACACGTATGCTATTTAGATTGTAAACTCTTTTGGGCAGGAACTCTTACTTAGTATTTTTGATTTTACCCTAGACAATGGGGTTTAGTCTCTAGTTGGTTTTCCTAAGTTCTGTAGTAATATAAAAATAAATAATATATGAATAAATGCAACTCTGCCTTCTAGGTTAGTCATTTATGAGACTGATCCTGTGCTCCTTGGTAGTTTCTTTGTGATGCTATTACTGGTACAGTGTTGTCGTGGTTTAACCTCAGTCGGCAACTGAGCACCACACAGCCGCTCGCTCTCTC
>NW_008794416.1:674326-718272 GCF_000699145.1 Aptenodytes forsteri | reverse complement strand
GTGTAAGCACTGCTCAGCAACAACTAAAACATCGGTGTGTTATCAACATTGTTCTCATCCTAAATCCAAAACACAGCACTGTACCAGTGCTAGGAAGCTCCACTAGGAAGGAAATTAACTCTATCCCTGCTGAAACCAGGACAGAAACTGATAATTGAAATAAAATAATAATAATAATAATGTAGTAATAATAATAATACACAAAGCAAGTGATGCACAGTGCAGTTGCTCACCACCTGCCAACCGATGCCCAGCCAGTCCCCGAGCAGCGGCCCCCCCGGCCAGCTTTCCCCCAGTTTATGTACTGAGCATGACGTCACATGGTATGGAATGTTTCTTTGGCCAGTTTGGCTGTGCCCCCCCTCCCAGCTTCTTGTGCACCTCCAGCCTTCTCAGTCAGTAGAGCATGGGAAGCTGAAAAGTCCTTGACTAGTGTAAGCACTGCTCAGCAACAACTAAAACATCGGTGTGTTATCAACATTGTTCTCATCCTAAATCCAAAACACAGCACTGTACCAGCTGCTAGGAAGGAAATTAACTCTATCCCTGCCAAAACCAGGACAAGTGTTCATGTTCTGTTTTGGCATTTCACATGCATGTAGTAAGACGAGATTCCTGCTCTGAGGAGCTCCTAATCTAAACCAGTGAAATACAGGCAAAACAGATGGTGAGCAGAGTGGTGAAAATGAACTAGAAGAAGCGACGAAATGAAAACTGTTTTATCTTTCCATGACTTGCGTGCTTCTGAAGAGAAGGACTGAGATAACAGGACACGCCTGCTCATTCTGCAGGCAGGACCTAGGAAGGCACTCCAGACCTGGAGCGGCATGCCAGAACTAGAAACATGGGTGGTGGTTTCCCAAGCTTCGTACGCAGCATAACTCCATCTTTTGATACGAAGCTCAGAGCAGGCATATCTCCTTAGTGGGGTACCCTGCTTTTTGTTTCTTGTAGACACGTTTTGCAGGATCTAGAAGGGGAGGACAAGGGATTTTCATTTGATGCGGGTGTTAAAGCAGTGACCTGCAGGCTGGTAAAAGCTGCCAGGTAGCCAGAAGAAGGGCGAGGGTGGTACTGAAGAAGGAGGGAAGTTGGTTGTACAGTAAACAGAAATGAAGAGCAAGGATTATGTTTCAGAGGGACACACATTTATATGGAGGCAGAGGATTAGGTGTCAAGTTGGAGATTGACTCTTGGGAGCGACAGGGGGACAGCTGGGAACGCTGGCCTGGTGTCACGCTTAGTAAAGGTTTGTTTCTTCAAATGCTGCCTACTTGCTTGCTGTGTCCCTTACTGCTAATGCACTAATTGCTAATAAATAAGCAACCAACCAATTCCAAAGAAGGAATCAATCAACTGGTCAATAAAGCTACGGTCCATTTTTCTCCCTTCTGTCTCATGGAGCCAACAGTATTCTTTTGCTTTCCAAAATGGCAAATTTTACAGGACAGCAAAACCAGTATTGAAGAACCTATTTGTGAGGAGCTAGAAAGAATGCCCCTCACGTCTGGAATTTTGTGCCTTTTTGGACGGGTCCCAGGGATGCCAGGGCAACATGTGTAGCCTGCCTTTGAGTCTACCGAACAATTCAATGCTATCAGCGTCAACAAACAGTTGCAGCTCCTGCTCAAGAAGCACTCCTATTCTGTTGAGTTCATACTGTTGCTTCCTTTCATTCAGCTCAGTTGAGCTCATTTATTCTATTTCTTGTTTCCAACCTCTAAATAAGTGTTTTTAGAGGAAAGCCAAAAACTAACAGACATTTCTTGCCTCGTGTTTTGGAGGGAGGCTTATGACCAATAACCAGCCTCATACGAGGGAGGAGGGAAGGACTTGTGCTGCGGATTTTGTATGAGAATACCAAGAGCCTGGATTCAGCGGTGCTACAAACTCCCTGTGGGAGGAGGGCAAGTTATTTATTCTTTCTTAATTTGGTACCTGTAAAATAGGCTTAGTGATAACTTCTGTCCATCTCAACGATCAGTTCTGCTTTACACATGATAGACCCTGACGTGGGCATGAGACACGCTCTCTGGAGTAGAATTGGAGGGGCAATGTAAATACGAATTTCGAGCTGAAGTTTCCAAGCCAATGGTCAAAAGTTCAGGGGTGCTCTGGGATGTTTTGCGTAGACTGTGGCAGAGCTCTCGTGACTGTCAGTCCCTGAGAAGCACTCATGGTGGAGTGAAACCAGGAATCTTAGATGACATTTTGTGAGGAATACCCTTCTAGGGAGGATAGATGGGAAGCACCTTTTCAAGATTAAGAGCAGAGCAATCACAGGAAGATGACCTTCTCCTGTCATCACAACATTTCATGGCTACCTTTGTCTTGATGTCTTCGGCACAAATGCCCTAACGCTTGCTGTGAGCATGTGGGGAGAGCAGCTTACCCAGGCTGCAGGTCACATTAAATAGCCATAGTGATAAGGTCGCTGTTCTGCCTCGGGCAGTTCCCGCAGGGCTGCTCCAGGCTGCGCTCTGCCTTGGGCCCTTTTGTGGATGAGCAATTCTAGGCTCTTGAGCCTCTTCCTGCTCGTGGAAGGGTTCTGCTTGTCCTGCTGCCTCTTCTGCTGGGGACTTGGGAGGACACGTGTCTGTGCATGTCTAAACTTAGACCTGTGAGCCACCCATATTATGTGACCCACAAGAAACTATCCCCAGTGTTAGATCAGCCTGAATAACACCATCTGGCGCCTAAAATCTACCTGCAGAATTCATGGTGGCACTTGAAGGAGAAAGATGGATACTGGAGCTGCCCTGAGGCTGAAAGGCTTTGGGTTTAGTGATATATTTCATGGGAAAAGATTGAGTGGTTTCACTGGGCTTGCACGGCTGGAGAATGAGCGCAAGACTGGTGGCTATATGGAAATGAATTGATGGTCAGTGTTTAGATTCCACTGGACATGTGGAAAAAACCCCACTGTCCTAGCTGGTATTTTTGCTGGAAGTCACAGCAGAGAGGCCAGGGACATAATGGACACAGGCACTGAATGAGACTTTCTCCCTTCCAGATGATCCATCTAGGTCTGAGTTGAAGCACGTTGGCAGGGCAGCTTGGAGGCTGTTTGCATCTTCCCTGGCTTAACTGCACCTGTTTTGCAGCTGAACAAAGGATTCCACTTTCCAGGTTTATTGTTTTCACTGTGCTTATAAGGATTTCGGTCAAAACAGAAAGATGTTGCTATTTAGAAAGAACATTAATAATTAAATTGAGATACTCTGGGGAATATACCCCATAAGGCTGGATTTGTTGAATTTAAGTAGATCATAATTTCCATGGCAACACACTCTGCTGTCCTATATACAGAAAGGGTCTTTCTTGTAGGATCAAATGCAGAGAGGAAGCTGTTATTTAAAACAGATACCCTAAAAACACAGACAATGAAATAAGAGCAAATAGTTTCCTGCATAAATGTTGTAGGAATTTTCTCATGTTTGTTATATTGTGCTAACCTCTTCTCATAGCTGTCAGAATGCAATCAGTCAAACCAATCCCCTGCTGACTCTAATGATTTAGGGACAAACTGTGATCTAATGATCCTTTCTCAGGATATCATCTCTCTCTCTCATAGATAGATCCATGTCTGTAGATGTATACAGCTATAACTGTCATGAATCTGTAACATAGGCTACTGTGGTAATTTTGAACAGGCCTACTAGAATCCCTGTGTTTTACTGCCTATACCTGTGTCTGTGCTAGTAGTCTCCCATCTCACAGCATTAGATAAAACTTGTTTCATCAGTACTTGGATAGCATTTTGAGATCCTTGTGTATGGTGTGTTCTGTTACAGCTGACTGTTAGATGGGAATTTGTAATGACGGTCTAGTACCTGAACACTTAGAGATAACTGAGTAACCACACATACACTTAGAAGATTTGGAGATTCTTAGATCCAACAGGAATTGCACCAACTCTTTTCCTCTAATCTAGCAGTCAAATAAGTGTATCGTTTTATATGCTCAAAAAAGCCTTCCAGGCACATGATCAGAGTTACAGAGTCCTTGTGAAATGAAAAGTGATCATTCAAACAGAAAGATGGAATTTAATAGAAAAGTTCTCAATGTAACCTTCTAACAAAGAAAACACAGTATATGAGGGGAAAAAAAAATCAGTTCATATCTGGAATAATTGCAGCTTCTCTGTTTTGTCAGTGAAAGTAGGCTAAGTGGTGCATTGCCAAATTTTAACAAGAACTGCCACAAAAATTCCCAGTCCTGGCTTGTGGTAAACCTGAAGGATCAAGGGTGGATGTTCTGCAGACAGAGGGAATAAATAGCTGGAAAATAGTGATTCAATGCAAACCTCAATCATTTTCTCATCCCTAAGGTAATAACAGGGCTTCAAGTTGTGTTAACTGGTGTAGCTCTGCTGAAGTCAGTGAGTGGTGTAAATCTACCCAGGTCAGAATCCCAAGGTTGTGTTTGTAGCTCAGAACGGTGAGGGCCTTGTAGAGGGTGCCAGCTGGATCCTAGAAAATTGAATATCATAGGGTGGAAATTGGCCAGTTCAAGACAACAGAGGACTTCTGTTCCTTATGAGCCTCAAGTTAAACTGCCCTTTGAGGGGTTACAGATTGAGGATGGAGGGCTCCCAAAGACATGATTCTGTCAGGACAGTTATTCTATGTTTTTTTCATTTTAGCATTGGGAATTTCATCACTAGATTGGCATATGGCTTTACCTGCACTTCAGCAACGAAAGCCAATCAAATGGGCCATCCCAAAGCCCGTAATCAAGATATCTCTGACCTCAGATCTGGAGCTCTCTGTTGAGCTTCACTATTGAGCTTCTCTCTAGTAAGTGTTAATGTCCATTAAAAGCTGAGGATGAAGAGCATGACCGCCTTCTCTTTAGATTCAGTCTAAAGAATCCTAATGCCTTATTGCAGACCACTCAAGCACGTATATTTTAAAAGTTACTTTAATTGTGTCAGACAGGGAGAAACTCTCTCACCTCTCGTGCTTCATCCCTGTACCCTTACGTGAAGATCTGTTACAGAGGTTGCTGGACATTGCAGCATGCTAGCTAACCACGGCCTGCTGCCATTAGCTCTCAGCTTGCATCCCTGATCCTGGCCATTTTAAATCCCTTTCAGTGCTGCTTTGCAGGCTTTCCAGAACTGAGAATCCCAAGGGCTCGCTGACAGCCATTTCCAGGGCCCAAGAGAATGTGACATACATGACTGATGGTACAGACCCTATGCATATTTCTACAGATTATTCCTAGATCACTGCAGAATGAGCAGAGCTGGTTAAGAGGCTGCATACAGCCAGAGTGAAGGATCTTGCCTGCTGTCCATGAGGCAGGACATGCATTTTAAGTACATAAATACTATGCCAGATTTTGCACGGTACTGGAAACTGAACCAGTCTGCTTTCCTTGTAGTTTGTGTATGATTCATAGTTAATCTCATGTAAACCCACTCTGTAAAATCTCCCCCCCCCCCCGGATTTGCTTATAGATTAGATGTTTTGCTTCTCTTTGCTATAGTGTGTCCTGAGGTTTTTGCACTTAGATGTGCTATGCTACCACTAGCTGAATAGCTCAGCATTCTTTTTCAATTCTTATTCTGCCGAGGTTTGCAGATACTTGGCTGTAACAAATCAGATCCCTATTCAAACACTATTGTGTTTTAGGTATATTCTTGAAACCAAGAAACCTCACTCTGGGCAGTCAATCCATATATGGCTGAAGTCTGTGAAGATCCAGTTCTCAAGGCACTTTTTATACAGCTACATGTTGTGTTTGAAACAATTAACCATTTCATCTCAAAATAGCAATGCTTTGTTTCTGGAGAGTGGCACTTGCAACACTGTCATCCTTCTGTGTGAATCTTCTTGCCTGGGAAGGAGAACAAGCACTGGACTGTGGCATTTAAACCAGCAGTATTACAATGAATAAGAAATGATGGAAAAGCATACATAAGATAGCAGGCAGTGTGGGCGTTCCCACAAAAAGTACAAGCTGCCTTCTCAAGCAGCTGCTTACTTAGAAATCTCTGTGATGGACTTGGAAGCATTGGCTGTCTTTCCCTTTGCTTTCCTCTAAAGTTATTTCTGTGAAGTCTCCATCTGGCTCCTAAGCCTCAGTTTATATTTCATTTTATATTTTGAGTAGCTGCCAGCTGCAAGGTATATGTGTGTAAGAGAAGGTGAGAAGGGAAAAAGAGGGAAAAAGAGGTGAAGTCACTAAGCCAAAAGAAAGAGAACAGGCAAAGCCTTTACCATTCTGAATTGTACAATGCACTGGCTTTTTATCCAAGCCCGAAACAAAGACGTGTTCCTCACGGTGTAAGAATGGAGCTATGCCTGTGTCACAGGCTTTGATCTGAACACGTTTGTGTTTGGGGAAATGCGGAATAGAAGAGTGGCGTGGCTTATCCCTTTTACTCTCTAATGCTTTCAGGCAAAGCCTGAAATTCAGAAAGATAGGAGAAGTCTGGGAGACATCAAAATTGAATGCAAATGGGAACATGACATCTGTCAGCACGAAGATTGAGTATCTGGGTAGTGATACTGCTGTCTGGAGGCATTAAAAAACCCTGAGTCAAACCCCTTCACCTCTTCACCAAATTGTGAGACTGGATTTAAAATCCTGACTTTTCTCGTATGTGCATCTCTCTCTTTCTCTGTGCATCAGATAATTTGATTTGTACTCTGAACCTGCAAGATTGTTTGCATGCTCTTTTCTGAGAAACCATTAAGTCTGAGAATTTATTTTGAACTGAGATGCTCCTATAATCACTTCCAAGAAATCACCTGATGAGATTAAATGAACAAATGTGAGAGTTGGCAGTACTGCGGTACTAAGCTATGCTCACAGAGTGAGCTCATCTAAGTGTAACGATGGAGGTGATAAAGGCTAGCACAGAAGCATAGCCTGGAAATGGTGACTTCGGTTTCCAGATCTCACATTGGCTTTACCTGGGCTGTGGCCAAGCTGCTGTTTTCCAGTGGTGAAAACCATTTAATTTCCAGCACCGTCAATGGAACCTGTAGATATTCGTCATCTCTGAAAACTGCCTGTTGTCTCAGGCTTCTTTAAAGATTTTTACCTTGGGAATCTATGCAAAATCAATGATTTCCAGTTGATGTCGTGAAGCTCTCAGTATGAAGTGCTGTACTGTGAGATGCTTCAATAGATACCTGTCCTTGCTCTTAAGTCTCTCCTGCACTTTAGGTAATAGCTGGTTATTAAAAACTGTAATGCAGATGAATAGTAGTAGTGCTATGAAAATTGGCGGAAGCTAATAGAAACCCCTTTCTCTGTCTTATCTTTAAAGACCCAAAGTTCACTTAACTAGAACACCACAGGGACTGAAATCTAGAGTCCTTGGTGTAACAGGAAAGTGTTTAACCTGTTAAGCTTCAGGGAGAAGCTATGGTAGGATAGGAAATCACCAGAAGTTAAACAAAGGAATCAGATGTTGGTCAAGAAATAAAAAACCTGGAGATACTTAATGAGATAAAATTATTTGGGAGGAGCAGGGAAAGAATTGTCTTTTTGTAGCAGAAAAATACTCAGTTGTGGGATGAATCGTGATGTAGGAAAGTTAAATAGATATAAAGAGATTCCAAAGTTCAGAAGAGAAGCCTTGCATTTTAAGAAACATCCCAGAGTGCTGAGGGAATGTGTCTAAATTCCAATATTTCTGTCTTGATGTGTACATTTGTACATATATTCTCTTTGCTGAGCAAAGAACAAAGATATCTTAGAATCCTGTGCAAACTGCATGAATTGTATCTGTCACATGCACCTGCAAAGTGAATTGCAAGTCAGAAATTTTTAACTTGGGCGGTGGTTCTGGGCAACATGCAAGTGTTACTGAGGGAATGGCATGAATTTTAGAAGCTATACAACTGCATCTCCTCCTGAGAGATTGTTAGTACACCCACACCTTATGCTGGTATGTTCCAAGCCAGAAACAGTGACAATATCCTGCCCAACCTGAGCAGCTTAAAGGCACAACAGATGCATCTTTTGCATGTCAACACTGCATGATCAATGTCCAACCAGGGGATTACTCAGCTGGGCCTATGAGAAGCCAATCTGTAAAATGGGGATACGAGAACTTAACTATTTCCCAAAGGCTTGGAGAGAACTAGTTGAGGATGGTAAGACTTACAGAGACGTTGATATTACTGTGCCTAGGGTCCTGCTATGCACTCACTTACAGTCCTGAAAAGCCTCTTAGAATTAGTAGGTCAAAGAAATTAAAGCTTCCTGAATCCTGGGGTGTGTATTTGTCCTGTTACTAACATAGGTGAACCCTTTGGAAATGCTGAATATAACTTCTTAGAATCAGTTTAATTTAATCTTTCTTCATTTAACTTGAAAATACAATTCTCCAACTGCTAAAGGATTAATTTAGGCACTGCAGTGGAGATTGTCATTTAAGGAAGCCCTTTAAATAAATTTTAGCTCAATCAAGGCTTTGCTGGATGTTGCAGCCTCTGATCCCTTTAAAAATGGTCATAGCATGACTATTAGCCATGTGTATGGGTAATTTACTTTCTCCGTGAGCTTCCCAGCTCCAGCAAAAGAAAGGATGTGTCATTTTATCTCCAGATACGTATGATGGGCTATGGTGTTTGGCATAGAAGCAAATAAGCTGATAGTGACCTCCCTACTAGTGGCTTTATGTAGGAGTAGATCATGCAATAGCATTATCGTAAAACCATTACGTTTCACAGCGACGCTGCACACTTAATGACACAAAGGCTTACACTGTGAATACGTGGCTGTAGAGATAAGGGAAATGTAGCTGTTCTTCTAGCTCACCAAAAATAGCTAAGGAAGAGAATCAAAGCAATAAGTGTTTGTAAATATTAATTTCTTCTCCCTCACCCCTTTTTTTAAAGCTCTTCGGTAGTGGCAACTTGGTCCATGTTAAGTCCCACAGTTAAGACAACGTGGTACTGTTCTTCACATACTTCCCTTGGCAGTCAAGTTTTGTTTTATAGATAGCTAAGTGAGGTTTGTACTACTGCAACAGCTCATCTGGAGTAGGCTAAAAGGAGCTTTTTCAGAGTCCTGCTGTAGCGTGGCATCTATTTTTGTCATACCATGACCCCAGCTTAGCTTCTTGGGGAGGGCACCACTTGCAAAGGAAGCGATGTGGTGTGGCTGAGCAAGAAGGTTCTCCAAGCAGCAAGGAAAAGTTTCCTCATTCAGGGAGTAGGTCCCTGACTCTTCTGCACCTCTGATGATGGGAAGGGTGCAGTGCTGTTCTTCTCCAGATCTCGATACAGGATTGGTTTAGTAAGAGGGTTAGCTAGCAGGTTGAGGAAAGTGATTGTTCCCCTCTATTTGGCAAGTGTGAGACAGTGGCTGGCTGGAGTAGTGTCCCCCATTTGGGCCTCCCTAGTATAAGGAGGGCACCAGCAAAGTGCAGTGAGTCCAGTGGAAGGGGGCTGGAGCACATGGTGCACCAGGAGAGGTGAGCGGGCTGAGTTTGTTCAGCCTGAACAAGAGATGGCAAAGGGGAGATCTTATTGCTGTCTTCAAAAATGTGATGGGTTGTTACAGAGAAAATAGAGCCAGGCTTTTTGTGGAGGTGCACAGTGAAAAGGTGAGAGGCAATGGACACAAGCTGCAGCAAAGGAAATTCTGTTTAGATGTAAAGAAAAAATTCTTCAAAGCGAGGGTAAGCAAATGCTGGAACAGGGGTCCAGAGATGGAGATACTGAAAATTTGACCAGACAGGGCCTGGAGCAACCTGAGGTAAACTCAAAGTTGGTCCTGTTTTGGATTAAAGACTTGTAGGAACTCTTCCTACCTAAATTACTCCATGATTCTAGTCTAAGGACACATTTCTGTTTCTTATATTACATTCACCATTCTTTCACTTGAACAGTTTCCATTAGCGTGCTAAATGATACCTGTCACATAGGTTTTGCTCTTTCTCTTCTCAGATGGGAGAGTGTGGGGAAGAAAGGTGTTTACAACGGTTTGGCTTAGTGTTGATGGGCTTTTTTAATATCTAAGCTGCCGTTTGTTGATATGGGAGTAAATGGGCTGAAGATTTACATCTGGCAGGGGATCGGTGCTGCTCCTCAGGTGCTGGGTGAGTCCAGTTCCTCTGGAGTCAACCCTGGAGGAAGTTCTCTTACTCTCCAATAAGCACTAGTGATGAGGCTTCTTGGCACAGAAGCCAAAGCATTGGCTGTCCCCTGTGTTCTTCAGAACTTCAGGACATTCAGTAGGTATTTTACATCCTGACCTTTGTGGACTAGTATGTGCAGGGGTAAGATGTGAAACAAGACCAAGCAGGGTGCCACTGTACTGTTGTGTTGGTGTGCTCTTCATTTCACGTGTGAGCCCTAGTGCACCATCTGCTCATGCATCCCATAATGAGTCTCATACCCTTGTAGGTACTAACCACCCCCAGCCTGTGAGGTGTTCTGGAAAGCCTCTTCCATTAACTCGTCGTGATGGGTGTCACCTCCATGGGGCTGATGCTGTCCTGGGACAGCCCTAAGAGGTGCCGGGTCAGGGTATTATTTAGGCTCCCCTACCTGCTGTTTTTTATCACTTATCCTAACACTATGATTTAGGATTAACCACTAAATGGTCATTTTTCTTCTAATTTATTTTAATTAGAGAGAAATAATTTTACTGGTAGTTGAAGCTGAATTCAGGGGTGTAGCCAGAAGCTCTGATTATTCATTAGTGATCCGTGGCTTCAGTACTGAGGCTTGCTTCCTTCTGATTTCCTCTCCTTTATGTCTAGGTTAGACTGGAGGCTGCTCTGTATCAGTTTAGCTCCAGCTGGAGATCTCTCCCTCCTTGTTTATCTCATTTGTACCATGCATTTCATTAAGATGCTGTTATTAGCTGTATAAAATGGAGGGATTAAAAAGGATGAATGAAATGAGAAAAGACCCTGGAGGAAAGAATTCTATTAAATTCACACTAGAAATCCTTGTCAAATGCATATGAGAAAAGACAAGAAGTCTGTCTTTTTCAAGCTGTATGACAGTGTCTCATTTTCCTTTCTTTCCTTTTTTAAAAAAATTACGCAGGTCCTAGTAAAAAAAGCAGGTTCCCAGCCCCTCCCTAAAATGTTGTTATAGCACCCAGAAGAAATACCAACCTCTGTCTGTGGGCCATAAAGAGAAATGTGGTTTACGTGGCCCGTGAACTGCCTGCAATGTCGCAGCTGTTATATATAGCATGTGGCATTCTGATACCCATACTAACGAAAGCATTAAGATGGTCTGAATATTCTGAAATTACCTGTAGAATCATCTTGCCTTAGTTTTCCTATGCTCTTGCTTTAAAACGGGTTGAAAACTGGGTACTGTTCATGTCTCTGACATGAGCTTCCTGTATAACTTTAAGTGGGTCTCACTGTCCTTATTATTTAAAATAGAGATAAAACACTAATGAAATAGAAATAATCAGAAATCAATGGAAGTGCAATTGACTTTGATACTCGGTTCACTAATATTAATACTGCACTTTGAAATAATTCTTTGAAATGTGTTATCAAAATGAGAAGAGGTGTTTTAAAGGTGGGGTTGGTTTTGGTTGGTTGGTTTTTTTCACTTAACTAGGAGTTAAATACTGGCTCTGGAACGTAGAGCTTATGACTGACTTGGGTCCCACGTGTTTTCAATGTGGCTGGTCCCTCCAAATGTTTGGTCTTTTAGTTTTTCGGGTTAATGTTGTAGGGTCCTCAGAGATGTAAGAAGCCAAGGTCAGTTACTGATGGAAGGAGTTATGCTGTTTATTGTTAATTTACTAGCGTATTTACAGAAATGTCCAGACAGTAGTAAGATTTTGTCTGCAGGCTGTTTTGCACCAAGCTGGCCATGACCGTACCTGATACCTGTTCCTATACCAAACTGCTCTCCCTGGCTAGTGTAGGGACATAACTGGGGCTTCTGTCCTCCTCCAAGAGCTTGTGAAGATCTCTGAGACCTGGTGCTACTCAGAGCAGCCTTGGGACTGCTCGATTTGTGTCAGTGGATTGAACTGTTGGTAACCCAAGACTGACAGTGATTCCATGGGAAGTCAACATTTTTCATGGCTTTAGCTGAATATTTGGGTCAAAGAGGTCTTTTGGTTTGGTTTTTAAATTATATCTGTGAGCTAAAAAATTCCTTGCACTTAGTTGAGCACTTCTAGTAATATTCTGTCCCTGGGAAGCCGAAGTAATGTTACTTTAAGGAGATCCCATGTTGCAATTGATTTGGACAAGTTATAGTTTCATTTAATTTTTTATTCCTGTTTTCTCTCCCATGAGTACAACACTAGAAGTCTAAAGCTGTCTTTCAGTGAGGAATAGACAAACAGGAGCTTTTGTGTTTCTCACTATCTCCTCAGCCAGTGGTAACACTTATGGTTTGATGGTGAAAGACTTCCATGACCTGAACTGAGTTTTAGGATACACAGAGTGTAGGATTATGCTCTAAATTGGGATTCCTGTACATGTTTACACTTTCTAAAAGTTGATTCACATAGCATCAGTTAAAATAACTTCAAAATAATACTTGCAGCATGATCTTTGTGGTTTTATATGAAAATAATGCAGAGCTTCTTTGTTGATATGAAATCCATTTTTTATACCTTTTTTAGCCTAGAAATGAGTTTGGTTAGGTTATATGTCTCTTTCTGTTCCTTTTTGTATCATAAGCCTACCATAAATCTGTAGGCTAACTCACAATATAGATTTTAAACCATCTGTCATCTCTGGAATATAATGTCAGTGCTTCTAAAAAAGCCTTTTTCCACATAAACATCCCCCTCTCCAGAGTCAGGAAAAGCAGCCCTTCCCGTCTAAAACATACCATTTAGCTTTCAAATTGCCATTTATTTGGCTTGGAAAAAGGCAGGGCTCTCAAAGCAGGAACTATACGGTCAGTACTGGATAGGGAAAACTTCAGGGGCACAGAGATGCTAAGCCCTGCCTTTTTGGAGCAGTGAAGCTGGGTGAAGATATGACCCGGTCACATAGCAGAGAATGTTTTCTTCTCTAAAAGGCGCAGATTTTATTCCCCTCAGTATCACACTTTGATGAATTATTTGTTCTCCCCCGAAAGGGTCTGAAGACGCGGTGGGCTGTGCCAGCACTGGGAGAGAGCTCAGTGCCGTGGACTGCTTTCTCCTGCGGTCCTGCTGAGCCGAAGCATGGAGAGGGGGGGAGCAGCGACAGGGCAAATGCCTCGGATGAGGCCCACGAAACACTATCTCTTGCAGGCAGCTGCTCCGAGTGTAGTGGCGTGTGCCAGGCACAGCGTTCCTATCAACCCGCAGCTTCTCACAGATGGGTGGGGGCCCCACACCAGCCCTAGACACTCTCCATGCAGACCCTTCCTTTAAAGCATTGCCTCGGGGGCAAATTCCCCTTGCTCATCAGCAGCCCATCTCCACTGGGCCAGGCAGCTTCACTGAACACAGTGTGAAGTAGAACAGACCAGCTTAGTAAGCCATCTACCTGCAATAAATTTGCTTCCTAAAATAGCTGCAGAGCCATGGGGTATTTTTCTAGCAGCTGCACAGGCCTTTTCTGTTCTGAAGGACTGTAAAGAAAACTTTGAAGCGTTAGCTTGTGTGTAAACTGATGCAATTCTGCCTGAGTTTGAAGACAGCCTGGAACAGTAAACCTGGGAAGGGTGAAGTACCTGCTTAATCTTGGTTGGGCTTTAAATATGATACTCAAGGGTGTCAGTGGGAATATCAGCCCTGTGAGACCCTTTGCTGCTGGTGGTTTTAGTAGTCATCAGGTGCATTATCTTAATGATCCCAATATTTTACAAGGTCTCCCCATCAGTAGTATTGTTACTTTAGCATTTCTGTCTTCTACCTATAACAAGAAGTGGGGAAAAGGAAATCGTGTTTGCCTTCTTTAGACAAGTCTGGATGTAGGATCTCAATGTGAGTAAACATAATAGTTGCGTGATAGCTCCAGGCTGGCCAAGGCCACTTCCTCCACCTGTCCCCCTCGCCATGTCTCTTCACCTGTTTGTGCCTGGCCGTCTTCCAGGTCCCATGTGAGGAGTGCCCTGGCTGAGGAAAAAAGAAAAAAGATGGTGTCAACTGGAGAGGAGTACGTGCTGCTTTGGGAGGATCAAGACTGCTTAAATTAGAAGCATCAAGGACAGCCCTTGCTCTTGCTATTTCTGTTGGAAGGGCGGTCGGTCGTCCCTTTACCCTGCAGTTTCACCAAGAGGAGCGATTAGGTTTCACCTGTCAGTAGGTTATGTTAACCAAGTCAATGCATACGGTTTGCTTCTGTAGTAGCCTGGCTGAAAAGTCAGAGGTGGATCGGGATGGAAAGCGGAGCATCTTTGTGTTAGACACTGAGTTCTCCTGGGCCTGCCCTCTGTTTCCTCGGTGCTGTGGGTGTGCACGATGCTTCAGAAGTGCTCATGAGGACAAGGTCTCAGCAGCCAGAGCTAAGCAGGATGTGCTGGGTGACTGTTCAAGTGGAGCTTTACACCTTGTTAATACCCGTGGAGGCAGGGCACGACTGGCCGAGTGACATGGGCACAGCTGCATGGTTGTCCTCGGCAGCACTGAACCAACCCCGTGAGGATCTTTGATTCGAGTTGCAAATTGAGTTTGAAGTGAGCCTGGTCTGTCTCAGGGGTGTCAGGGCCCAGTGCTTTCCTCAGGGGATTTTTTTTGTCACTGAGGCACTGTGTGCCTTTGGTATTCTTGGTGTGTATCAGGGTATCAGGCCTGCATGGCCTGGTATCCCCTGGGGCCCAGGGTGGGGATAGCATCAGCTGTCACCCTGAGCGTGAACAGGCAAGTTCCGGCTGCCCTGGAGCCACCGTGCAGGACCTATTCTGCTGCAAAATGACCACAAAGAATCTGCAGGAGCCTTCTCCCAGGGAACACCAGCCTGGAGCCTCCTGCGCAGCTGGCGCTTCCTCCACCCCAGTCCCTTCTTGGATAGCAGGCATTTGGCCTGTCAAGGGGCTCGCATTAACCCTTTCCCTGACCTTGTGCACTGCTTATTTTCACATCCCCAGCTGTTGGATTTAAACTGGGAACCTTTGGTGCAAGGACAGTGCCGTTCATTTTTAAACTGTGGCACTGTGTGAACATTAATTAGGACTGATAATAAGGAATGCAAACCTATTGGCACGCTTCTTGGCGGTTTCAGTGAGGAATGCTGGCGTGGTGACAGCTCAGCTGCTGCTCCATGCGTAAGAAGCATGCACTAGCCAGTGAACATGTTGAGGAAATAGGAAATATTTCAGTGATTCCTAAATGTGTCCATCCCTGTGTTTGAGCAGAAGTTTGCCATCTTGGCTGCTGTGTGCTGATGATATGGAGACATTAGTTATTTGTGGGCAAAATAAGGGCTGTTCTATTTGTGTTGTAGTAGTACAATGTTCTAAATGTTTGGGCAGCTCAAACACTGCTGGTGGCATGGTAACTAGATGAGCAAAACTTGGATGGCTTGGGACGTGGATGGCACTGTGCTGGTATGTTTGTAACAGTAGGTTACCATCCAGAAAATACCTGTGTGGTTAAAAATACTCAAGAGAATGGATAGACAGGCATTTCTGGAGGTAACCTGAGTCCTGGCCAGTACTCCTGAGAATCGCTGAGAGTCTTTCCATTAATTTCAGTGGCTGCTGTACAGAAAGTAAGAGTTAATTTTACAGGTAAATGGCTGTAGGACCAGGTACCTCATGAGGGAAATAGCATCACCAAATCATCAGAAGTCAAGACGTCATGCGGAGCTCTCCCAGATCCTGGTACCAGCTCTGATGCTGATCCCCAGGCTATAACCTAGATGCTATTAGGGATATTGTCAGATGTGGGTTAGCCTGTGCTCTGTGATGGTCAGATCACTGTGCTAGAAGATTTGGAGAAGGAATAGAAGGATATAATAGCCGGGGCTGGCTGTGGCTGTAGTGGTAAGTGGCAACAGAAGGAGGTTTGGTGATGGTGCAGCTGCTCCCCTGGAATATGACAGAGATTGCTAAAGAGGAGCCAACAGTTCAGTTGCTTTAATATTCCCCTGATAATCAGGAAACCCCACAATATGGAAGCTTCATCCTTTCCTGTCTCATTTAGTGGTAAACTTGAATAATGAAAACCAAAACCAAACCCCAAATCCAATGTAATGTAATTGTATGAATAAATACAGTTATTCAGTTCCACAGATTAACTCCTGCTGATAGACAGGGTTTCTCCCCTCCTTTTTGACTTTGTTCTCGATTCAGTTGAACATCCCCTTACACTGCATCAGGAGTAGGAGCAAATAACCTCACTTATTTGTCTTTGCTGCAAAAGAAACAACTGCAGCATTTATAGTTGCTCTTATGGATCTTCCCCAGTGCGCTTCCACACACTTTTGTTGCCCTTCTCCTTTCCCCTTCTGCCTCCGCCATGTCCCTTTTGACAAAGAATGACCAGAAGCGCATGTAGCGGTCCAGGTTGGGAATTGCTGCTGCTGTTGTGCCTAATAGGATTATAAGATTTTCAGCATTAATCCTTATCCTATTCTTTAGGAAGACTAACCTTTTACTTAGATTTTTGCCTCCTGTTGCACAATTAGTTGACTCTTCAGTGATTTCTTTACAACTGCTGTTTTGTCCTTTTTCAAGGCGATTGTAATTGATGTAGACCTCCAGCATGGAGCACTGTAAGAATTGTTAGACTGTTGTGGTTATTTATTAGTGCTGCAAGTGAGCTTTTCCTAACTCGGTGATGAATGTCACTACTTCCTTACCTTTCCCTATACCCTGAAGGTATGTGTTTGTTGTAGCCCAGACTGTAGGAACACATCTCTGTAGCATTAAACGTAGCGACTACTACATCAAGCCCTGGGAGTCCCTGGTTTGCTGATCAGGATGTCTGCTTCTGCTTTTGCACTGAGGGTAAAAGAGTCAAGGCTGTCAAGGGTACATAGCTCATTCAAAGGAGCTTTGAAAGGTGGAAATGGGTGGGGAGTGGGTTGACGCTGCATTTGTAGCCTGATTTCCTAAGGAAATGAGGCTTAAGCAGTCTGTTTTTCCACTGCTGCTAACTTTCAGATCTGCAAAGTGATTGTGGCCAAAATAGATGGATCAGAGAGGTCTCAAATATTAAGTTTCTACATTATTCATAAGAATTAGCTGCTGGATAGGAGACTGTCTCATAGCAGTGTCTGCCAGGAGGTAAAAGCGGCAGTGTTAACTCCATAGGTAGGTTGTTAATTTGGCTTGCCAGCTGCCAGGCACCAGTCAGGCAGTCAATGCATGTACCACCGAAGGAGTCATAGCACATGTGGTTCCCAGGTCAGCTGGCAGTTGTGGGAGGGAACTGAGGGTCTGTGCTGCAATTTTGGGGATGTCTGAGAAAAGCTGAAGGTCCTGTGGTGTGGTTCAGAGAACATCAGGTAGAACTGGAGTGTTGCAGCAGAAGATTAGAGAGGTGAGGAGGAACTGGGGAATGACATGGTTGGAATTTGTGTGGCTTGGGCTGCTACCTCTCAAACTGTGGGCTGTCAGGGTAACTGTCAGGGAACAGCTTGTTTTAGAGGCGATGGGCTGATATGCAATGGGGGAGCAAGGAGCACAGGAGCTCCAGGGTGTGGGAGAAGACATACAAGGAACAGCAGAGTACGAAGCTGGTGCCACTACAGTCATTAAAGGAGAGAAGGGACTGAGGTGGGATATGATAAAGGACCAAACCAATAGTAGTTAGGAGCAACATTTTTCAGGCACGGAAAGCAAAGATTCAGCTTGGTAGGCAAGGCGGGGCAGGGGAGAGGAGAGAGGTTTAAACACTGGTGTATCCAGGTGGGGTAGAAACCACACAAAAGAGGCTGGAAAGGAGACTTAGACAAGGAATGACTTAGTGGCTTGGGCAGAGGGCAAAGAATCAGCCTTGGTTTTGTGTATAGCGTGCAGAAGGAGTGATTTGGCAACAGTCTGAGCATGGGGATAAAGGAAGGCAGGAATCAATGATAACTTTTATTACACAGGAAGCTTGAATGAGGGGGAAGAGAGAAGTATTGTCTTCAGCAGGGGAGAGGAACTGAGGGAAGAGATAGAGGATTGACGTGTATGTTTGAATTAAATCAGTTGTACTCAAGCCTGATCCAAAGCCCAGTGAAGACAGTAACTTCAAGAGACTTTTTGGAATATGCCTATGTGCAGGTATTTGTCTCCAAAACCCTGAATATGCTTTATAGAAATGCCTGAACATCTTTTGTCTTCCATTTGTAGGGTGTACCCAAAGGTTAAGTGACTCCAAGCCACATAGTAAGCCACAGCAGTGACAAGACTGGGATCCAACATTCCTTAAAACAGTTTTCAGTCTAGTAAATCATAGCAGTAATAAATGTCCATATATGCACACAACACACTACGAGGCAAATCAGTGAAACTCTCAATCTCCAATTTAGGGAGAGCACATCACCTTATTAACTGTCCCTTGCTCTGCATATGCAAAAGTATTGCACGGTTTCCTTCCCTCACAGGAATTTTTTTTCAAGTGTTTATTATCTGCAACTAATTCTTTTCTAGTGATCCTGTAAACTGTTTGCTTCTTCAGGATCCAGTTACTTTCTGTTACCAGCACAAACTGAGGAAACGAATATCAATCATTCAGTGATTATTTGCAGGAAATAAAAGCGTGAGAGAGCAGCCAGCCCAGGCCAAGAAGGAAGGACAGAAATGCGGCACTTTTTATAAGTAGAGCCAAAAATATTATTCACGTGCTCAGCTGTTAGTTTCTGAATATTGTGGAGCTTTCTTCCTTTTGTGAGCTCTACCTTCTTTGGATTAGGTCCTGCTACCATTGAACTGGGAGGGAATATTTGTTATTAGCTTCAGTGAGAACAGGATCAAGCTATTGTCTGTGTGTTCTTCCTCGCTTTAACCAGTGTTGCTGTTTGTTAAGATATTGCAAGGGACAAAAATGCGTTTGGTTTCCCAGAATCTTTCTGCGCATTTGTATCTAATCCCTGCATATAGCACAGCCCCTGTGGGTAAAATGGGTTCAGGGCTGACTGTTTCCAGCAAAGCTTTTTGAAGCCAGTGTGAAGCCTCTGTTAAATACTGAGTCTCCTCGCTCAGTAGCTGCTTTTCTGAAGTCTGCATTGTGCTTCAGGTTTTGCTAAGCTATGCTACAGTAAGCATGATGAATTGCAGGCAAATAGTCTTGGGTCACTGCTTTGGAAATCAAGATCTGTGCTGGCTCACCCCATTCTTTCACAAATACCTTCTTGAACTACGGGAAGTACGATGGTACACCATATCCCAGAGTGTTAATTTTTAATGTCTTATGCAAGTAATGGACTCAACTGTAATTATGAGTCCCATGGCACACAATCACTGCTGGCAGGATGGAAAAGACAACTGCGGGTCCATGTGGCCCCACAATTAGGGATTGAAACATTGATCATTTCCATTCCCAAGAGCAGCAGAAACAGCTATATGAATTTAAAGCAAAAGCTCCATTGGAAAGAGGGGTAGTTGCAAGCCAATAAATATTCCCCTGCAATCTATTAAATTCAGAATTTGCAGCATCATCTTACTGCATTGAATAAAACTGACTGAAACCTGGGCAGGGCAAAGTGGTTTTGACAAGCCTATGCTTATGTCCAGAATAATCGAAGTGAATAAGCAGCTAGGCAGTGATGCAGAAGGGAGTTAGTATAAAAAAATTCTCAACGTTTTTTTTTCAGTAATGCTATTTTAACTTATGGATCCTTATTTCTTTCTTACATGAAATCTTGAAGCTGACAGCGTTCCTTTCAGACTTGGAAATGAAAGGAATCTGTCTGAAAGAACAGTAGAGCTGGGATTTTTAGGCCTGATCCTGTTGGCATATCTTGGTGGGCAAATTCCTCCTCCTTTGATGAGCCCAAATTGAGTTTACCGAACAGTGCAGGCCTCTTCCCTTTAGCAAATTTAACGTAGGATAACGGCCCAGCATTCAAACCCCTGTGCCAGTAGAACTTGGATGCTGCTTTATCCTCTGCCAGCTTTTCAGAGTGTTGAATAGAGGTGGAAGGGATTTTAGACAAATGATTCTCATTTTGTCCTGCCTCTGAAAGCCATAATCCTATATTCCTGGTGTCACAGTTGATTATTTTGAAATCAGGTTTTTAATTTCCTTTTAAAAGTGCAGTGGCCTTTTTTGGTTTTTGTTTGTTTGGTTTGGTTTCATTTGTGCATAACTCATAAGGTACAGCTATGGAAACCATTGCAAAAGGAAAGTCAACCTGAATCCCTGCTCTTCATTTATGTCACTGGCAATAGTTTCTCTGAATTCAGTGACGCGAAATCACTCCTGTACTGTACTTAGTGCACTCAAGCTTAAATCAGATCCTAACACTTTTGCTAGTGCAAGAAACACATTTAACAGACAGGAGGGAAAAAAAAAATCTTTCTCTGTGACAGGAAATCAATTTAATCCATTTGTTGTTTGTTTGTTTTTTTCCAGGCTTATATTTGGCACTCTTTACCCCGCATATTATTCTTACAAAGCCGTGAAATCAAAGGACATCAAAGAATATGTGAGTAATGAGGTTTGTGGCTGTGCTGCGGGGTTTGTTTTCTAAGGTTGCTCCTCACCACTTTGTAAAGGTGTTGCCTATATTCTGGGAAAGCTTGTAAGCCAGTGCAAGGGGAAGACTGGCCTGAAGGTGGACTGGCTGATTGCTAGGCACAAGTCTCAAATAAGGAGACTTGGGTTTGTGCTTCTGGCTCCCCTGCAGAGTTGATGTGCTCTTTGACAAATGTATGCTATTTCTCTGGTGGTGCGAGCTATATATGGCCGACTTAAAAGGTGTTTGGCATCCAGAGCTTTGCGTGTTTTCCTTTGTTTTTGAAAAGCAGAATAAATCAAAGCCTTTTCAAAAAACCTTGGAGCTTTAGCTGCTCATTCAAAACAAGGATCAGAGGAGGCAGCTCAAAGCACATATGACTGAATCCTCAGATAGAAACATCCTTCCTTGTGGAGCAACCTATTTACAGGCAGGTTTGGCAACCTTTTGCTGAAAAATGTTCCCTGGGCCCCAGTTTCCAAAGGCATATGGGGCCCTCAGGCAAAGTGAAATGTAGGAGAATCAAAGCTACTTGGATGCTGTTGGGGTCCTGTAGGATTTGTAGTGCCCTTCACAACCTGAGCTTTGTTAACTTCATTGAACCCGACTCAGTCTCCAGATCTTCACTCTTCAATCCTCTCGAGATCCCAGGGATAACAAGCCTATTTTCTCCTCTAGGTAACAGCATAGATGGCTATCCCATTAAGTCCTTAATGCAAGCTCAAACTGGGACTCACTGTGGCTGCTGAGATTTTTCCTTGCTATCAGTCCCCTCCTTCAGATAATGGTTTTGGATATTTTGAGAATCATAAGTGTTACAGAACACATCAGATACTTAAGGCAAAATGTCCCTGCAGCCCTTGCACAGCTGTGCTTCTCAAGGTTTGTACACCCTTTGCTTGGAAATGCTGAAGACGTGCGCTAGCATCCCCAAGCAGTATCTGCCACTGATACTTAACATTTCCATAGTCCTTTTCTGGAAAATATTTTGTTGAAGGGTCCAATTCCTGTTGGAAATTCAATTGCAAAAGAGGAACTCGCATCAGACACATGGGGTCATGACCCAAATGTGGGAACAGCTGATCTAAAACCTGGTCTGCACTTACAATTGTTTTTCAGTTTAACACACCAGTTGTGGCAATATGTCCGTTAGGGTCTGATTTAAAAAAAAACAACGTAGTAATTCACATTGACACAGTACAAACCTTCATTTATTAGTCAAAACTTATATCGTTATAGTTTATTTTTATTCTGCTTGGTAATAGTCATTTTGATAAATGGTGTTTTAGGCTGATCCAAGCCCATCCACACCAGGTCTTGGTTTGTGTTTAAAAGTTTTGCTGGCAGTAATGTCTAACTGACAGAACCGTGCTGGCAGTGAGGTTTTGAGGGAGTTGCAGTTATGTAAAAAGTCTGGCAGAAGCTGCCCTGGGAAGACAATGCTCTCAGGCATTTGGCAGTGCCATTCTACTGCTGTAACACTAAGTATAAATATACATATAAATCCCAGGGGAGCAGTTATATAGCTGGGTGACAGGTGCTTAGGTAATAATTTCAGTACCTGCAGGGAGATGGAGAGAGACTACGGGTACTGTCCCCACTGCATCGGGGAGAAGATGGAGCAAGCCGTTTCAGAGCTGGTGAGAGCCAGATTTATTGCCACCTCCATCCTCCCTTCCCCAGAGCAGCACCTGGTGTAGCTATCCCTCTTGTACTGCCTTCTTTCCAGCCTTGCCTTATTCTATTGCAATTATCCCAGCCTTAGGTAACACAGCCCAATTCTCTAATTCATGGATTTTCATGGATTTTACTTCCTTAAGCTTTCTAACATTCCAGCAAAGCTGCTTAGGGATCTTCATTTTCAAATATAGCTAATTAGACAACAACTTTCAGTTAAATTAACAACTTTTGTCTTACCATCTCTTTTCCTTTAGAGAGACAGATTCTTAAAGCTGTTTGAACTTTAAGTTTTACAATTTTACAACGGAAAAAAAATATTGAGGGGGAATAAAAGGTTTCTCTTTCATGTCCACTACTTAGAAATTATTCCTTACGTCATCTCTGTGGTAACAGTGTCGCAGAAGAGGAGCACCACATCACTTGATAAAAATCACTGGAAGTGCTGATGGTGCGTGACAAATACGTTGTTTCTTTCCAGCCCAAGAAGAACCAATACTGCATATATCAGTATAGTTTAGCTGTGCTTTTAAATGCCATTTATTGCTCAGTGACAAAAATCCCCAGATTCCTGAATTACTCGAGATACTAGAGTTTCCCTGACCAAGTCACGGTCCCAAAAGACTTTCTGCATCTGTCGCTATCACCGCAAAGGAGACCATCCATAAATCACCCACCAAGCAGTCCACCCCACAGTGGAGTTACCATAGTTGAACACAGTGACAACACAGCACATGCTTTCACTACCAATGTGAGGTAAAATGCTCTCACCTAAGCCTCAGGTAAGGGATTTAAGCTAATGCACTTGCCCTTGTCACTGCAATGGGCTCAGGGTGTGGATGTGAGGAGGCACCGCCATTCAAGTGATGCACGCTAATTCAATAAGTTGCAGTGAGTTGATTGTGCTCCTAAGCCATGGGTCATGGGATAGGCAGTTACCTCTTTATCTCTTCCTAGCTAGTTTCCCCTGCCTGTAGATATTATGTAAGTAATTACATTTTGTCTTAATTGCAGTTTGGCCAACACCCTAGTATTAACCTTTGCTATTAAGATAAGCCAAGTGAGATTTTTTAATGCCCTGTGATAGGGCTGTGGTCCTTCGCTGGCCAGTGGAGCTTCCTCCGTAGGGACAGAGTCAGGCTGCTCCTCTTTTCATGAGACCAGTCCTAAAGGCCACAATCTTCCTTCCCAAGGGCTTGTGTGGAAATCTGACGCGTGTTATGTGCTGAGGTGGGGGGAGCTCTGGCACCTTCAAGTCCGTAGTAATTGTTAAGTACACGGGGTGGGGGAAGGAACCGTTTTTACTGAGAAAGTTATTCTGTGCACTTGTGCCTGTAAGAGGGATTTTTCCCAAGGGCCTTGAACTGAACTGGCTACTGTTTTTGTTTACCAGGTCAAATGGATGATGTACTGGATCATATTCGCGCTCTTCACGACAGCAGAGACATTCACGGATATCTTTCTTTGCTGGTGAGCACCAGATGGGAGAGGGTCTTTGGCATGAGGTGGACAGAAAATGGAAATGTTTACAAAGGGAAAAAGGGGGCACAAAGGTGCACTGCCTCCTGAACATGGGGATAGCGGCTTCAGGTGCATAGAGGTGTTTTGTCTGGAGGAGCCATGCTTCCTTTCACAGTGCCATCATAGGAAAAGCAAGAAAGAAGATGGAACTGCTCAGTGATACCTCATTAGTGAGAAGTCATTACAGGAGTCTCAGTCCCCTGCCTGTCAGAGAGAGGCACAGCTGATTGCTGAGTTGGATGCTCGCAGAGATCATCACGTAAACAACAGTAGCTTTAGCTACAGGCATAGTTCTAGACTTACCTAGCTGTGTCCTACAGTAAATACACAGACTCTAGGGATCAGGCAGAAACAGCCCTGCAGCACAGGACTTTGTTTGTAGGTCGCTGCATGGGTGGTTCTTCCTGGAGTGTTTTGCCAGGCCCATTCCTGGTTAGGCTGGGTTTATGGTTTGATGGAGGACAGTGACAGTCCATACTGATGTGGGCTTTCTGGTGCCAGTGGAAGGATTCCTGGTGACCGCTGTCAGGATGAGAGCACATAAATGCCCAGTTACCAGATTCAGTTCCTTACATTTGGATGCTCAAGTTTGGAAATGTTTGTTGCTTGGTTTGCTGCTTGGTCTGTTGCTTGATTGCTTTTTAGTAAGGCCTTTCTAGTGGAAACCAGTGAGATCAGTAGACTTCAGGATGAAAATTTAGCTGTAGTGCATGGCCCTCACATAAAGCCTGTTCCTGCATAGCACTGCATGCCTCTAGTGAGTCCTCCAGACAAAGGGAATCAGGGGTACTTGGCAAAACGTCAGTTCTGTTGAAAAGGAGATAAAAGACATTATTGTCTCTATCTAATTTGCATGCAGATCTACCTCCACTGTGTTCATCTGGAGCTTTGTTTTTTTGGAGGATGTATTATGTGGGTCTCTCGGGAGGAATGGCAGAGGGCTTGTCCAGCCTGTGAAATCAAGTATGCTGTAGAGATCCTCAGTGAGGTGGAAGACCAACCTGGCAAATCCATGCTCAGAGTAAAGCATCGCAGAGACCCATCGGGTCAGACCTGGATGCTGTATGGCCCAGCTGGCTTGGTGACAGTGCTGTACTAGCACAGCAGGAGTCTGCCTGGGTCCAGCTGGGCTGGTGCACAGCCATCACAGGGTCTCTGCTGCTCTCGCTTGCCCCTGCCTACAAAGAGTAGCGTTGGTTTGTCACACTGCTGGCAGCAACATGCCTGCCCACATGAGGATGCTGCTAGCTGGCCAGCCTTGAGCTCTAGACTTTGTCCTCCAGAAAAGAGCCTGGATAATCTAATCTCAAGAAGTCCCTGGCTGCTTGTTACAGCTAAAGCATGTCCTGTTGTTAGTGTCCTGCATATTTTGCAGTGCCACCTGAAAGCCACAGTGTAGATCTGCACCTTTATGTTGCATGTTGCTTGGACAACAAAGGTTCTTGTCTTTCAGTTTCAGTCAGATAAGTGTTACCTTAAAAGCAGAAAGGCAGAGATGAAAGGTGCATAATGATGGATGAAATACTGATTTGCTGGTTTGCTCTTTGCTCCCTCATAATGACTGGGGATGCTATGAAGGCAGCATCTGTGCTCTTTGCATGTAGGAAGCTCCTCTTATCACACAGCAGAGTCTCTTCCAGACCATTAAATAATGGCCCTGATGCCCGAATAATGATTTACCCACATACCTGGTTGAGATGTGTGCAAAGGTGGGTGAATGTGTTTTGGCCTTTGGATTCTTTGGTAAGGAAAAGCTGTCCTAAGGTAGACTGGCCAGTCCCTTCCTGTGCTGAGCATCTCTAATCAAGAGCAGTGGTTAAATTGGGAGCAGACATTAACAGCTCTTTTTCTTCTAGGTTTCCATTCTACTATGAACTCAAAATAGCTTTTGTAGCTTGGCTGCTGTCTCCATACACAAAAGGCTCCAGCCTCCTGTACAGGAAATTTGTTCATCCAACACTGTCTTCAAAAGAAAAGGTAATCACAGGTGCCTGGGTCCTCTCTGGGTGGAGCAGATCTACAGTGAATTTACTCCAGTCTTTGTATCACTCATTTTCATTGAAGGACTGGGAGTTGCTGATTCTCTTCTTCTATCATTTGATCTTCTCCTTTTGGTTGGTGTTTTTGTTCTTTGTGGTAGTTGTGTTTTTAAATACTGGCATCTGTTCAGCGCACTCACGCATATTAACTCATCTTTGTGCACTTGGGAAGTTGGGAGGGAGGGGGATAAAAATACCTCTTGAGCTGCTTTGCACGTACTGGCTGAATATAGCTGGAGTGCTATGTTGTGGCTGGATATAACAATTAGAGAAACAGGGTCTGGCAGCCAGGGCTCCTTAACTTTGTTCCCAGCTCTGCCTAAAACTGTGCAGCAATGAGACAAATAGCCAAGCCTGTCTGAAAGGGGCTTAGCAAGCACTTGCCTGGCTGGGAGACGTATAGCATGCTGAAGTAAGGCATGTAGCACGTTGAGGTCCTGGGTTGAGAAATGTCTTGCTCAAATTCATGATGCTAATTTCAGGGGGGGGACATTACAGCTTGGATCATTTGCCTGCCTAGGAGATTCCTGTGGCTGTGACTGGGACATTGTCAGGCAGATCCATTTGGCTTATGTGGGTATGTGGGCCAAGAATAGCTATCAGTCACATAACAACATGCAAACCACTAAGAGGTGAATAACTGTTTCCCACATTGGCAACTATGGAAGTGAAAGCTTCTGTTTAGCCACAGGCAATGCATGAACAGTTGTATCTCAGTCCTGTCCAAGGAGGACAGTGGGGATCAGTCCCCTGTCTCTCTGCTTCCTGGGAACTTCTGCTTATGCTTCTCACAAGTAGTGCTCATGCATTTTGGGTTGCCACCTCTTATCTAATAGGAATAGGGAGGGAATCACTAAACAGCCAGCAGCTTCTTGCAGCCTCCAGTCCCTACTAATCCAGCACATCCAGTAGCTGAGTACTAGAAGTCATTGTCATCTATTATCATCCAGACCTCTGTGTCTTGAGGGAGGGAGGGTGAGGGCAGGAACTTTCATAACCATTTCACTGTATATTGAGCAGCATCGAAGTCCAGAAGCTCTGGACCTACCAATTCCATGGGCATGTTGAAGCCAGACACTGCAGTGATGTGCAGAGATATCTCAGATACTTCTGAGGACACCAGTCCTGGACCCAGGGCGGTACAGCTGCAGCTGCCCAGTGTCATAATATGATTCTTTTTAGCTATGGGGCAATCCAATTTGTCTTTAGAGTCCATAGATTGCAAATGGCTCTTGACACACTCTGGTCCATTCTGCCCAGGTGAATGTGTCTGTCTTGCTTCCAGGACCTATTGGTGGTGGTTGCACTGTGCAAGTGTATCCCAACTTTAGGTCCCAATCTTCCATTCGCAGAACAAAGAGTTCCCAAAGCCTGCAGTGGGAGTTATTGCTCCCCTGAAAACCTTTCCTCTTTGCAAACGTTGGCTGTGAACTTCTCTCCAGCCAAGGTGGAGGGAATGGAGGATGTCTGCCTCCATAAAAGATGACGTGGCCCTGCCAAGACTTTGAGGCTGGGAGCACTCTGAACTTGTCCTTCTTGTGCTTTTTTTTTTTGTTTGTTTTGTTGTCTGCTGCGACAGGAGATCGATGACTGCCTCGTCCAGGCAAAAGACCGGAGCTACGATGCCCTTGTGCACTTTGGGAAGCGGGGGCTGAACGTCGCAGCCACGGCAGCTGTCATGGCGGCTTCAAAGGTAAAAGTGCGGGTCAGGATGGTGACTCATTAGCATCTCATCTGCATCCATCACCAACAGCAGCCACAGTGTGGAGGGGGAGAGACGCTGAGGGTAGGGATTCACTCACTGATTTTGATCATGCCTCCCAATCTCCCATTCACCAGCCACACAGGTGCCTCTTGGGATGAAGACAGTAAGTGTGGTGCCTAGTGAACCTATAGGAGGTTGGAAATGCAGGATTAAGACTAGGGTCTGCCTCAAGTCTCTGTTGAATTTTATATTTTCCATAGCATTCAGTACCCAGGTGACAATGTTAGCAATGCTGTTCATCACAGCCTGTGCTTTTCATTTTCACTGTCAAAATAGGAGCATGCTTCCCATGAGAGATGCTGACGTTAGGTGAACACGGTTAACATCCTGACAGGGAAATATTTTTTTTGGTCAGCACCTTCTGCAGTGAAGGGAAAGGCTATCTGCAGCCCAGTTTGTCAATTGTTGTGCTGAATTGTTGAGAAGTCTGGAGGATCTAGTGTCCTATAACTTGGGTACTGACAGAAAGCAGATGTGATCTGAAGTTTGTGAAGGCTGAAGGTTCGTCTGCAAGGGTTACACATAACATTCCTCGTGTATAATTCTCTGGAGACGTGTTTATGTAAGAGTGAATGGGAAGTGGCATTAGTTGCTTTTGGAGAACGAGTAGATGTTGGATGAGTGGTCTCATCTGAGGAGTGGTCTCATCTGAGGAGGTATATCCTGTACTCTGTTCCTGGCTTAGAGCCAGAGCCAGGAAATAGCTGTTATCTCTGTTCTTTACTTGCATAAAAGCTGCAAGGACTTGATAACTGCATTTTGTGGTCCTGCTGTCTGGCCATGGATTATCATGGCTTAGGGTAGATGTGCACAGTGACTATACCCGTGTGATTTGGGGGCAAGACTTGTATGAAAGATAATGCTTTCATGCAGTCAGATACAATGCCTCTTGCAAAAGGATAGTAGAAACATATGAGCAAGGTGGGTACTGGTATTAGGAAAAACGTGAATGGGAGCTGAAGGAAATTATTTTCCTCTGTCAAATGCTTTTCATATGACCTTAGGCACATCATTTTAGTATGTCTTGGCCTTCTGTAAAAATGCACATAATACATCCTTAGGAGGCCAAATACCATAAAGTCTATAAAGCATGTTGAATGCGAAGTATTATAGAAGTGGGGAGCCCCTGGGATATGCCATGAACATGTAGGATCGCAAGGATATGCAAAATTCCGTTCCAAAGAAAAGCCAAAAATTGCTTCCCTTTTCCCAGCCAAGCATTGTGCAGACTGTGGCTGTCAGACCTGGCTCAGTTCTCCTGAACTGTTGCTCTTCAGTGGGGAGGCTCTGCTAACCCAGGGACTGCTGGCTAATCCAAACCTGGACTGAAACCTGGGATAAACGTGGAGCTAAGGCAAAGCTGTGTGTTATATGCCCAACGAAACAACATTTGTGTGACGCCTCCATGACACTTAACACTTTTCCTGCTGCTATGTAAGCCTGAAGAAGTCACACCATGGACATAAATAGGTTCTGGGAATGCCTGTTTTGCAGCACTGCCTTTGCTCTGAGCCTCTTCCTACAAGATGCTGCAGACTCTCTGTACTAGAGCTGTTTTTAGGACAGAGTTGGAAACTGTGTGTGAATCTCGAAGAAACTCCGACTCCTGTTTGAGTAGCTCCTAAGTATGGGAAGCTCAACAGTAGCCCAGATCCACAGTGCCAACCTTGTCATCTCAGAACTGCAACAGTGTCTTCATCAGCTTTTCAACCTGAATGAGCAGTCAGCACCACAGTTTTTCTTCCCACTGTTCTGCTTTTCTGGTGTTTTTCTTAAGAATCTCACTGCCTTGAAATGTGGCTCCAGTGGCAGTGGGAAGCTGGGTAGAAGGGAGAAGAAGGGTACAAGGAAGCCGTTGTTTTGCATGAGTTAATGAAGCTCCCCATTCAGCGCTGGAAGAAAGCAACTCTGTGACTTGTGTAGTATTGTTGTATGGCACACCTACCAGCCTAACGAGAGAGAAAACAGTTAAGATATTGCAACCTGTAAATGGACCAGAAGAGTCTTTCCTGAACACTACTGCGGGGAGGGGAAAATGATCTGTTGATAAGATTGAGAGGTTGTTATTGGATTGATTGATTTTTACAGCAAAGCAAGGACTGTTCATGTCTTTGCTTCAGCCTTGACACTTAAATTACTCTGAATGTGTGAGGAAAAATAGGACTCCTGGCTTCCTTCGCCGCTTCGGCGTGTGGCCTCCAGCAAGTTGCTTGTGCCTCAGGGTCCAGATCCAAGAGACAGGGTGAGCTGGTCTGACAGCTCTCCTCCTCCAAGATGGGGTGATGCTCCTGCTCCCAGTGGATTACTGTACACCAGCTCTTTGGACCTCCTCAGGTTATCTCTACTCTATCAGCTATCCAGAAAGAGAAGGAAGGGGAATACTGTTTTTCAAGCCCACAGATGTGTCTCGTGAGTGCCTGAGCCAGCACAAGGCAAAGGACAGAACTGCATTGTGAGGAGTATGGTTGGAGAAATGGAAAGCAATATCTTCCCTTCCTGGTCGTGGGAAGCAGACAGATTAGCTCTGCTGCTCATGGAACCACACCCTTAATACCTTTACACTCTTCATGGTGTAATAGTCAGGAATGGTTAAAGCAGCTTCTGTCCCTTGCCCTTCTCAGACTAAATTTGTCTTTCGGGCAGGGAGAGCTGAATGGCTGTGATTTACAGCCTGATGTATTGCAGTACAGAAATGCTGAGCTGGGGTTCCTCAGGTATTCAGGATGTGAAGTGTGATGGGTAGGGTGTGGATGTGTCTCCATTTAGCTGTCCCTGCTGCTATGAAGGGAGCCATTTCCAAGAGAGGAGTGATACAAGCAGGTATGGGTGGTAACAGCTTCTGTTGCCCTGGTTTTCAGCTGCTGTTAAATGTGTGTCAACGCCCTTACTTGCTCACTTGAGAAGGAGGTATAACAGAGCTAGATTATCCTGCGTGAGAGAATTTTAAATGACTAATTATCTGGAAAACACTTTGAGCTGACAGATGCCAGACAAGACTGCAATGCTGTCCTTAGGGGGAAGTTTCCAGGGAGGGAGGAAAGAGAATACTATTTCTAAGGCTCATCCTGGCTTTCCCAATGCCAATGTTTAAGGGTGTCCAGCTAGCCTGTGGTAAGTGTTGAGTGTAGATGAGAAACTGAGCCCTGAACAGGTGCATTGTGTTTCAGCCTTTGACAGGTTGTGTTAAAATTGGAACCTATAGGGATGACCATATATTCAGAAGCACTGAGCTCCTGCAGCTCCCATGGAAAACATGGCTTTTACCAGCAAATGAATGTGAGGATCTGTCTTATTTCCTGCTTCACTTGGATTAATGGGCGAGGAAAAGATGCTTTTGTATCAAGAAATGGACTCTCAGACTTTGCAAGTCAGCATTTTCTGGTGGCAAATACACAGTGAGATGCTAGGCTGAAAGTGTACTCTGTACAGACCGGTTTTCAGTAAATGAGCTTAAATTTAAAGGCTCCTGTACTTAGAGACATGTCTCCCACTGTGCATAGCCCTGTCCTCTCCTCTCTCTCTGAGCTGTGGTAGCTTATCTTCTTGTGCTCCCACAGGATCTGTCATGATCTTTTGTCTTTGGTGATAAGATCTTTGGGTGAGGTCCATCTCTTCATTCTTTTTACCCATCATGCAGCACAATGCGGCTGGCTCTCTGATTGCCGTTTGTGTGTGACAGGCTGATACTTAAATATTTACCATGGGCTAAGATGCTGCAAGTGGTGCACAGCCACACCTTCCTTATCTCTGATCCCTGGCCCTTTCCCCTTTCTATCTTAAATAGCCTACAGTTTTAGTTAGCCAAATGCAGGCTTGCCTCCCTTCCCCTTCCTCCTGCTCCCTTCCCCTGCTCTGTTTTGTTTTGAAGCCACAGTTGTGCTAACACTGGCACAAACCTGTGCCAATTCATTTTACAGGCTGAGGAGCTGTCAGTGTCCCAAGTACCCTGAGTCTGCCCAGCTGGCTCGCTTGAGTGTTTTCTCTCTCTCCCGAGAGTCTATTTTTGATGCTCTCTAAGCAGACAGAGCATTGGATATCTGGTCTTATTACCCCTGCTAGGTGCTCAACACAGATCTTTTCCCTGCCCCCAGCAGCTTGCATCGCCACCAAGGAGCATAATCTCATTTGGGGCTCTGTAATCCTGTCCTCATGGCTTGATCATTCTGTCACACGCTGTGACTTCAAGTGGGTCAGTCCTAAGTGGTGGGATTAGATGACTGGGCAGTAAATCCTGCTGCTCTTTGTGTGTTTTCCATTAGTTCCAACTACTTCAGCCATTCCTGCTCCTGAAGGGCCCTGGGCACTGACTGCCACCTTCTTTCCAGCTCACCTTGGGGGAGGAGAGGAGAAGCAGAAAAGGAGCCTGCTTTTGGGTCACAGCAGAAGGGGAGCAGCAGCAAGGCTGTTACAGTCCCAGTAGTGGGGCAGGTTCAAGGCCTTGGCCAGGCAGCAGAGCCATCAGATGGGTGGGCTTTTCATTGGCATCAGTGAAGTTTCTAATGTAAGTGGCTGTGGCTGCAGTGAGGAGAGGTACCGATGGCTTGGATGCAGCACCAGCCTCCTCCAGCACACTCATATGTACTCCCCTTGCTGTCGCCATGCTTCCAGCACTTTCTCATCCTCTGCCTGTCACCCTGAGCCTCCCACCACCTGCTGCCTTGCCCTGTCCCCAGTCCCCAACCCTTGTACTCCCTGCTTCTCTTCCCAAGACCAAGCACTGCCATTGCCTCCTCTGTGTCTACAACCCTCCCATCACCAGTTTTACACTCTCCCCCAGCTCTCTGACCCTCTCCTTCAAGCTCTTGGGTTTCCCATATCCTGTTTGCATGTATCCTTATTCCTCACCCTGAACAAACCAATTACACGAAACAGGACACTGTCTTTCCCCACCCCCAAGACAAATCCTGCTCCCAACCACTTAACCATCCCCAAGCTGCAGCCTCAACTCTGCTCTTCAAAGGAGGGCTGCAGAAAACATCCCACAGCCAACAGATCTTTGCAACCCAGAGGTTTCTGATAACATACCTTCCTCTGCCCTTCTTCTGCCCTCCTGTGTGTAGGGCAGGGACTGTTTGCACAGCAGCTGGTCCTGTGGTCTGTTGTGTGCCCCTTGGTACAGCCTGCCTTTAGGAATGGGAGTGGGGCACAGCGTGCTGCTGGCAGTGGGTGCAGTGCCTTGGCAGATGATAAATGAGGTGGAGGGAGCAGGCACGCATGACTGGTGTCAATGAAAAGCCCGTTTGTGCCTAATAAGTCTGAGAAACAGTCCAGGAGCCTTTCAGGCATGGGGAGATATGGCTTGCGGTGCTGCCAGAGCTAGCAATCACTCTGGTTTATTGGTTAAAAGGGCCAGGCATGCAGACGAAGGTGGGAGGGTTTCATTATGCTCATCTACCTTGTAGACGCTCAGGAGTGCAGTGTCAGCAGTTCCCAAACTGCTTCAGCTCACAACCACCTGTCTGGTTGGGCAACCTCACTTCCATTTCCACCTTTGGGCTCACCACCCTCTGGGGAGTCACAGCTCTGCTAGTTTAGGGTCCCTTAACTCAAGAAATTTATTGGGAAGCTTCCCAGTGCGTTCGCTGATTTTTAAACCAGGGCACTGGAAGGGAAATGCTGGTGATCATTTAGATTTTATCCTCTCTAGTCAAACAGCAGCTTTTCATTCATTTCTGGTATCTGGCTGGTATAGCCAGTGCAACTGCCTGAAAGTCAATATTTAGATCCCTAATTTTCCATGAGAATTGAGACCTATTTACTGTGGGAGTTTGGAGCAAAAACTTGTGCGGGAGAGGGATGCTGCCTTTTGTGGCATGACAGTGAAGAACTGCACTTTTACTTGAATTGGGAAAGAGGGAGGCAAGGAGTGGGGAGCATCCTTCCCTTTAAGAGGCTGGATAAAGCCCCTGTAACGATGAGATCCCACTGCTGGGAGGGAGGTTGTGTCTTTGCTTGCCAAACATATCAGCGAACAGTTCTGTCCAGTCTGCTTAGTACCGTATCTATAATGGCCACACTGTGTGCCCTGGTCCGTGACATGGCCAAGAGTTGCGGATGTCAGGAGTGGTTTAGAATACGCAGTTTGAGAAATCTTTGGGGACTCGTTAGTGTTATCTCAGAAGGGCTGAGCATGCTGCTTTTGAAAGTAGCTTCCTTTAAAGAATCCCCATTTGGGATCGAAAATCAAAGATCTCATGGCTGAGCTATGTTACACCAATAAAGAGGAACAACAAATGGCTTTCTTGAAACTTATGGTAGTGTGCCACTGATCACAGTATATTGTGAGCTGTTCCTGTCATGGTGTGATGTATCTTTCATTCTTAAGTCTTTGAGAATCTGTTTTTCCCAAATCAATAAAAACCCAACGCTATTTGAGCTACAATCTGGGTAGCTGTTTCCAGTTTATCTCTCCTGTTGGCTCTTTCGTTGGTGTCTCCAAGAAGCAGACAATAGCCAGTGAATGCACAGGACAGCAGAATCAAACAATAAATTTATACAGAGAGACCAGGCTGGGAGAGACAATAACAAACAGTTCCCAGGAGAGGAAATGAACTGCACAAACAAAAAGGGTAGATGAAATTAAGTTTCCACCATCAACATTAACGTCAGCTGGTTTCCCTTTGAGTCTTTAGTACTGTCTGACATCTCCAAACCAGGTAGCTGCTCCAGGCTAGGCACGGCACGCAGGCCCTGGCCATGAGGATATTGCTTGCAGGGTATTTGTGTTCATATGGTGGCAGAAGCAATTTCCTCCTTCACTCAGGCCTGTGCTCAGAGCATAAAGCCGATCGTTTTGCTCTTAGCAGGGCCTGCCTGCAGCCAGACATGATAACGCTTCTGCGTGCAAACTCCTGCTCATTGCCATGAGTAATTTCCTTCTACTTCTGAGAAGACCTGTCAGTACCAGGACTAAAATGACTGCCACGTGTCCCTCACCTAATCCTGTGCCTAAATTAGTCCTAAATGCACTCTGTTCTTAATGATCTTAAGTCTGGATTACAGAGGTGGCCAGACACTGGGGGTTTCTCCAGTGGGAAGCACTGATCAAGTGCAAGGAGTGGAGTGGCAGCCCGTTGTGTTTATAATTTGCTTTACTCTTTAAACACACTTGCTAGGTAACACCCTGTCAGCTGGGGTTATGGAGTGGTTTCTCCATCTCTCTGGGAAAGCTGAGGAAGGGACAACCTGCGTTCAAAGGTGTAGTCCACAGGTGGGTGTCCCTGCTTTTTATGTGTATGTGAGTCCCTGCACATGGTACCCAGTGTCATGGTCATGTCTCGCCTCGATTACTTACTATATGCTTCAAATAGACCTTACTCTCAAAGCTTTTATGCGTGTTGCCACAATGGCTTTCTTTTTTCCCTTGCTAGGTCTCTCAGGTACTTCATTTGCACTTGTATTTGGACCAGAAAAAAGGGCAGGTAATCTGCTGAGTGCTTATACTAACCCGTAACTAACGTCTGCTTCCCCATTAGACTAGTTTGAACTGTTTTCAGCTGAGATTGGTCTGAGGCCAGATGCTGTCTGCTCCGCTTCCAGTGGGTAGATAGATCCTGCGTGCTGAGCTTTAAAAGCCTGTCTTTGATCTCATCAGCAAAATGCCTTCCAAGTCCTCTGCTGGCAATCGGAGAGACTCCAGCAGCCAGGCAGGGAGCTTTGTGTGTGGAAAACACATCTAATTCAGGTTGTTGCTACTGCATTGGCCAAGCTGCTGTGTTTGCTGTTGTTTTCTCACTAATGGATAAAGGGAGCCTCTCTCCCACTGCTGTGATTCCATTAGGATGGTTGGGGTTGCAGTGGAGCTAGTGAGGCTGGGACTTGGCTCAGAAGTGAAGACGCTTCTCTGCAAGCATTCTCTGATAGGTGTGGTTGGGGAAGTCCTGCTGATACTATAGCAATAACTGACATCCTAGGAACATGCACTACACCTTGTAGTGAATATCTGGAGGATGGAGGCTATAACATGCATGCAGACATGTCTGCTAGCATGGAAGAGAGCTGCTAACCAACGTTACAGCAAAAAGAGAAGAGAACATTAACAGGTTTAGCATTGTGCTGGAAGTGTGGTGAGCGTGACTTAGTGTTCCCTTGCCTGTCCATTAACTACTGATCAATGATGCAAAAGGCCAGAAGGTGCCATCCTGTATTAACACTGACTGTATTAAAAACTTCTCTTTTATGACTTGACATTTTTCGGTTCCTGATTTGTGTCACTTCACCATGCTGTGTTATAGTTTCCACAGCTGCAAAATGGAGTTTGTAGGTATTAGAGGTGTTTTGAAGCCTAAATAATGTCTACAGAATTCTTTCAGATTGTCAGACGGAAGGTATGATGAAATCTAGAAACTGTTATTTGTTTATATTTAGATCATATTTAATGTGACTTGGTTATATAAATTGCAGATTTTTCAATTATGTGCCTAATTTTATTTACCTAGAGCCTGTGTAAAGTTGCCTACATATGTGGAGTATTTTTAATGAATAATTCCATTGGATATAAACCCAGTTTTTCCAGACTCCTAAATCCATCTCCCTCTAAAAAGTTTTACTTCAAATGTGAATGCAGAGATTATTATAGAGAGGCAAAGTAATGGAAGACAATTCCAGCTATTTCTGATGGAGGACCTTTTAGAGTGCCTGACACAATAATGACTTCAGATTTTGGAAAGGATCAAGCTTTCTGATCCTTCCAAGCAAATATTGGTTGCATCAGTGTTTGTGCTCTGGGCCCACAGAGGTTAATGTTCATTTCTGGAAATGATGATGTCTGCAACATTTAGAGGAAGGTAGCATGCAGGTTTAGGGGGCTTTGAAAGAAAGCTCAGTATTTTGGTACTGCTTTGTCCTGCTCTTTAAAGCAAAAATAAGGAGAGAATGTGCTAGATGTGGGGAAGTAAGGTATGCCTATACTACAGTTGCAATTTTGACTGAAGAAGGTAGAGATGTACCTAAATTGGTTTTAGATTAATTACATAGATGGGAGCTTTAACTTCCCTTAGAATCACAGACGAGCTTCTGCAGCTTAAATGTCCATGGCTTGATGGGCGCTGCCCTAATGCTGTTGGTAGTGTCATGAATCTAAGTAAGGTTGGTACCACGTGATAGCAGTTACCTGGGGGTGATATTACCACGTCATTTTTAGTATTTGTCTTTTGTTTTGTTCAGTAGCACTGAGCCCTGCCCCAGCCTGGCCCTTCTCTGCCCCTGTAAAGAGAGAACTGTCCCATGTATGGACCTAGGGAGGTTGGTGGGTCCTGAGAGAAGAAGAGGTGAAAGAAGCCTAAAGAGGTCTGCTTTCAGCTTGTACCGTACCTTCACCTATGGGGTGAACTTTCCTTGGGACAAGAAGATCAGATGAATTTGGGAGCAGGTACACTATAGTGAGCAGGGAACAGAGAGACACCTGCTCCCACTTTCTGCCACCAAAACCTCACCATCTAGCAAAATCACTGTCTACTGGATCAGAAGTGCCATGCTTACGGGGACAGTCTGTGTCCTAGGAGAAACTGGATGAAGTAGAAGTTGAGTGTAGGCAGGCAGTCTTGGGCCCAGGGAGAGTAAGGCTCAGTCTTCCAGCACCACTTCATGCTTGTGTCCTCTTCCAGGGGATGAAGTCCCCAAAATACAGGTCCCACACTGCCAGCACAGTCGTCCTGACAGGGCAGTTGGTGTTCAATGAGGGGGGAGAGAGAGATGGTGTCATCCGTAGTCCCACAAGCCCTCCCAGTCCTCATTTTCAAAAGTTTGTATAGTACCACCATGTTGTTTTGCTGTTGACACAGTGAAATGTTGTTATCACAGCAACTGTCATGATATTACTGCTGTCACGCTCTCTGGGATAAAACTAGCCCAGATCCGTGTGGACGTGCTGCAAACGTGCCTCTGGCCTGCAGCGTAGACATAGCTTCAGGGCCTGGATCTTCTCTCTCTGCAGACACACGGTGTGCTGAAATTTCTAGGACATCTCCCATGTCTGTAGCAGTTGGAAGAGCATCTATATGATCATGGCCAAGACGGTAAACAAAAATCCCCAAAACAGCTGCTCTTCATCTTCCACGTGATTGTTTTAACCAAATATGGCCCAAGATGTGTGCTGTGCTAAATCTATTCCGTTGTGAAATTAAGCTATTAACTTGTTTTATTTCTTTTGTTAATAAATGATAAGTCTTACTGTGGAATAATAAGCGTTACAGCTGGATAAAGTCTTTATTGCTAAAACATATAACTACAGCAGTGGAAACTCTCACAGTGCTGGCTTTTCAAATGTTTGTGATTTCATATACAGTAGCTGCTTATCTGACAGAGAAATTAAGGTTGGTAACAACATTTTCCATTTTACTCTGAAACCATCCTCATTCTGTTGTAGTCATAATTTTTGTCATGTTTCTATTTGGGGTCAGGTAGAAATGTGGCAACTGGGAAAGAATTGTGAGTGTTATGTTGTACCCTAGGAACAATTAAATCAAGTCTATCCCTACAAAGACTGAAGGTGCAAAAATTTGAAAGAAAATAAATGGAAGGGAAGTCAGCAGGCTTTCACGCGCGTTCATTGTCCTCACTCAGCCTGAGCCTTTGCTATCCCTGCCATTTCTGAGATCTGGACAAACTGTTTCATGGAATGGTAGCAACGGTAATATGTTGCTGTTATCTGTGTGATGAGCAACCTTTATCTTTGCTGTTATAAACTTAGGTTAAATTAAAGCAAAAATCAAGAAAAGACAATTTTTTAATTTTTTTCCTGGAGAAAGTCAAAGTTGTTTAGCACAGTTGCCGTGACTGTGTGTTTAAGGCTGTGGTTGTACATATTATATGCTAATGTAATGGATGCACAGATGACAGGCACATATCAGGCCCTTGTTGTTTCAAAGCTGCCTCTGGGGCCTTTGATCATTATATGCCACTACATCACAAGTTGCAATGCAAGAATATTAACTTATCTTCTTCATTTTCAATGCAAAAGGGTGCGTTAGTGTCATCTTTCCTGCCAGGTTGGTCTGACGCATGAATCTTGTCTCTAATCTGACTCATGTCCACATACATAAGTTGTTTGTTGGGATGAAATGGTATTTGGGTTAGCTGGCTGAGCAGAGCGGCTGGGAGGAGGTTAAAAGCTTGAGCACTGCTGACACTTGAGCTAGTGGTACGGGAGGAATACAGCACTCAGGTTACAGCAGCTCATCAATTGCTAACCCTCCGGTTTTGCTGGTCCAGTCATTCTGCAACAGCAAAATATTATTTAGTGATCTGATTGCTCTCAGCTTGCTCTCGCTAGGAATCTCTCTGTTGTAGTCAAACTGCAGGGTAGGACGTCTTGTGTTAGCTTTAAACCAGTTACTGAGAATAGGGTGGCAGTGCAGGAATTCAGTGCAAGCTACAAAACCCACCCAGAACTGCACTGCACTGAGTTCTGGGCGGATGAGATCACACCCAGCTAACCAGCCATGCAGGGAAATTTCAGTATACCAGCCCAGTGACAGTTGCATTTGTAGACTGCAGAGTAGATGTACCTTAGGCCAGCCTAAGAAGAAAAACTTGAGATGCCTGTTGGAGTGAGAACATGTCCCAGGAGTGGCTCAGCCACTGGCAGGAAAGTAGCCAAAATTCAGGCATCAGCTCTTGTGGCAGGTTGGAGAGTGAGATGGGAGAGGTGAGATTTTAACAAAACATCAGCTCTATGGACTCCACTGCCAAGCATATAAAATAAGCAAAATAAAATGTCTCGGTATACCAGCAAAAAAGCCCCATCCATTTAAAATACATTAAAAAAGTAGAACAGGCTAATGAGAGAGAGCAAAGTAAGTCTGCAGGAAGAGCACGGTGGGTGTGTGGAAACTTCTCTGTAATAGCCTGCAGAAAAATTAGCTGCAAAATGCTGCCAAACACAGTATACATAGAGAGATCTTAAGAAACCACAGATTCAGTAAAATAAAGAGAAAAATCCCAGTGCAGCTTCCTGGCTAGCTCCACCAGGTGACTCTGCCCTACAAAGGACAGTTCAATTTTATTTTTCTTAGACAATGCGTATTTCTATTGACGATGCTTTGGGACAGCATTGAAGAAGTTGTCATCATGTGCTGTTTACTTCTTGCTGATGCAGAAAAGTGCTATAGTCCAGGATGTATAGCCTGCCTGTGGTTAAACTGATATGCTATGGAGTTGAGAAGGAAATTTTAACCCATTTTTCTTGTATGAAAAGCTTCAGGCTGAAAAGTTGGAGATTACTGATCTAGCAGTTTTCTTGAATGTAGAAAGTGCAGGCTGTCACAGCGACTGTAGTTATAAGCACCTGATGCCTTGTCTACTTACAGTCCCTAAAAGTAAGGTGCTAAGGAATGTATATGGGGTAAAGGCACTGATTTTCTGTTACTCTGCATGCGAAATTTCTGAAGTAATGTTGGTAAATCAGTACCTGCAGGTAAATTAATGCATTGCCTTCCCAATGTATCAATGCCAGTGCACTAGGGGACAGGCAGTGTTGCCTAACTGCTTTAGCAAGGAATGTGTCCAGTCTTGCCTTTGATTGTAGATGGTCAGGATGAGTCCCTTCTCCGTGCCAGGCCAGCACCAGAGCATACTCTCCACTGGTCCCTCACCTGCACCCTGGTTTTGTGGGCAGGATACTCAAATTTGCAGCCCAGAAGGGAGCAGTGATGTATTCTGGTCCAGCCCCAACCTAGAGCCCTCTGGCAGTGTTCAGGCTATGCCTCCACTTATGTACTGCTTTGACAAATACAAGTCTAAATGAAGGTGGTGTGTGAATTGCTATGATGTGCCTTATCCAGCCATTTTTTGTTAAACAGGGCAATATTTACTGTTGTTTGCCATCTTTCTAGTTTCACCTCAGTCAAAGCATCCATTGAATTTTTCCTAATTTACACTAGCAGAAATAATTTTAGAATCAGGCTCTATGTATTTATTTCAGTTTTTTTCCAAGACTATATGCTATGAAGTATCTCTCGGGCCTTCCCCCCTCATTTAACAAAATGTTAAAACTTGAATGTACTTTTTATCAGTTATGCTATTTATATTCTGAATGTCACTTAATTTAGCCAACAGGGAAGGATAGATAGGTTCTGTATTAATTGTATTTTCTGGCATTCTTGCTCTATAGCAGTGGTGTAGTATGAGGATTACAGAATTCAGAAAGAGGTATACTTCTAATCAGCTTCTTGGTGGGATGTAGTTTTAATGAAAGGTGTCTTGTAACCAACCCATCCTTTACAAAGAAACAGCTATGTTCCTTTCACCAAGGAATATGTTTGTTGCTTGATTGAGAGCTAGTCTAAAAAGAAACAAAATTATTGTGTGAGTTTATTTTGTCTTCAAGCTGCATGAAAAAGCACTGGAATATTTCTTTGCATTTAAGAATAACTTTTTATTACATTAAAATTTCAAATTTTCTGTGCTCTGGAAATTCTCTATGTGACAGAACTGCTGGGTGAATATCATCATAGATGGTTAACTTTAAAAGGGAGTTATTTTGATGCAGACGATTTAATTGTGTTTCTGAAGCCAAGCACATATTTGACTCGGATCCTAATGAGGAAAAGTGCCTACTAGAAAGATACAACAATATCCTGCTCTTTCAGATGTGTCTAAGACTGCTCTGAGCTCATGTGACTACATTGAAGAATGAGAGATGCTCGCCATCAAAAGTTTGAACGATCAGACTTTGTGCGTAGAACCACTCCAAAAGGAAGAGCAAAGAGAGGGAAATGATGTTTTTAACAACTAATTTTTGTCCTCTCTAGGTTACTGGACCAGGCAATTTTTTCTCTTCCTATTGTACTGACGGATTTCAATGAGCTAGGGGGGAGAAAGGCTCAAAATGCACTGTGGAATCTAACTTTTGTGTGTGTTATTTGCTTGTTTGTTTAACTAGGGACAGGGGGCTCTGTCTGAGAGACTAAGGAGCTTTAGCATGCAGGACCTCTCGACGATTCGTGGAGACAGCAGCAGCACTGTTCCTCCTTCGGTCACTGTACGAACAAGTAGCAAACAGAGCCAGCCAAAAACATCCAGAAGTGCATCAGAAGGCACCGGCAGCTCAGGTAAGTGCCAGTGTTACTTTCAGTGTTGTGTTGTCTGGGATATCACGCAGCTGAATGAAGTCATGCAGTTGGCAGGAATATATAGAAACAGACATTGCAGGCGGCACATACCAGAATTCATAGGACACAGACACGCTGTTGAGTCTCTTAGCACTTAAGAGAGAAAACAGTATCATCATTTGATGGTTACTATTCCTGGCTGGTAGGAAGGGCTGGACTTCAGCATGCAAGGGAGCCAGCATCAGTCCTTGCAACTTAAGCTGAAAAGTTAGGCTCTGGCTGGGTTTTCAGTGAGAGGGGCTAATGGAAGTGCAAAAAGGGGAGATAAGAATGCACAGTAGGGGGAAGGGTCATTATTGTCATCAAAGCCCCCATATGGTGATACAGCATTTCTCTCTTATGTCATCTAAACATAAATGTGGGTTCAAATGGATATCTGGTTTGAATTAGGCCCACTTGTGCTTCTTCTAAACTGTACAGTAGCTGTTACAACACTTGACAGTTGTGGTTCCAGAACTTTATCACTGATGAAGCCTACTGAGAAATAAAACCCATATAAAGCACTCCTAGAAGCAGAGACCAAGGTCTGACAGCTGTTTATGATATGAAGGATGTCTGCATAAGCACTGTTACGGAAAACAAGTCTCTCTGAAGAGCAATGGTTTGTTTTCAAATTCTGAAAGAACAAAGGGAAGAAACATCGTGGTGGGTATAAGATCCATTTCTGAGCATTTAGTTACAAAAATTTATTTCAAGCTTGGTTAAAGAAATCTTTGTGAGCCCAGATCCAAAACATTTAATTGGAGATAGCTTTGCAGATTAGATCTCAAAAATTGAGACATGGAGGGTTATCCCAAGCAGGGGGTTCCAGATGGCATCTGGGATTCCCGAACACCACCAAAGATCATGCAACTCAACTGCTGCGATGAGAAGCCACAGAAAGTTGCAGGTGTGTTGCACTTGGTAGCTTGTGAAACATATGCTGGCAAGTTTGAAATTTAGCCATTTCAGCTTGTGCGTGTTGAGGTCTGGGCAAACATTCACTGTGTTTCAAGCCTGTGTAGATTGCTTCCCCTTCTAGTTTGCTTTAGTTTTGGAATGTATTAGAAATGTCTTGTCTCATCTTTCCTAAAGAGTATCTTTCAAGCCCTTTACAAGTTCCGAGAATTATGGCTCACAGAGTTCTCTGTTTATCTTTTTTTAACATCATCTGTTGAATAAATTCTCTTTACAGGTAAACTGAAATAGCTAATGTTGATGCACAGTGGTTTTATTCTGATGTTTATGTAAGGTCTTGTATACACTTCTCTTGAAGTAATCAATGAAAGTAAAGTGTTCACACACAGAATATAAAATTCTTACTCAAAAAGAAAAATATTCACATATCATTTAGACCAAAATAACAAATGGCACAAATAAAGCATAATTAAGTTATCCTAATTCCATGTTGTGTAGAGCAGCCTTTGTAGTTTTGTTCTTAAGGCAGCGAACTCAGTTTACCTGGCCACAAGCCCCTGTCTTAACACACAAAAGTTTTTGATTTTGATCTGGTTTCATATCAATACTGTACAAGAATCTCTCAAAATGAATGTCTGGAAAATTGAATTGTTCATAAAACTTTTCAAACTGAGCCTAGTGTTTATCATAAATAAAACTAGGAACCAAGCAATTTGAGATTTTGTTTTTAATTCTTCCTTTAATGAAAACAACACAAATTTGCAAAATCTTCCAAGACCTTTATCTGTCCTATCTCACTTAGTGATTTCATTGAGGTCCCTAATCTAGGAGCCTGCTTGCAGGCCCCTTCTCCACCCGAAGACAATACAGAGAGGCACCTCCAGAGGGTGATTTCACTCACAGGTGGTGCCATCACGCTGTGTGAAAGACAGTTTTGCTCTCACTTTTAATCAGATTAAGTGAAAGAAGTGGTCCTGGTCTTTCCAGTCCGTGTGCTGTTTTGTGTGGGCACAATTATATATAGAATCATAGAATCATAGAATAGTTTGGGTTGGAAGGGACCTCTAAAGGTCATCTAGTCCAACCTCCCTGCCATGGGCAGGGACATCTTCAACTAGATCAGGTTGCTCAGAGCCCCATCCAACCTGACCTGGAATGTTTTCAGGCATGGGGCATCCACCACCTCTCTGGGCAACCTGTGCTAGTGTTTCACCACCCTCAGCATAAATAATTTCTTCTTTATGTCCAGTCTATATCTCCCCCCCCCTTTAGTTTAAAGCCATTCCCCCTTGTCCTGTCACAACAGGCCCTGCTAAAAAGTTTGCCGCCAACTTTTTTATGAGCCCCCTTGAAGTACTGATAGGCTGCAATAAGGTCTCCCCAAAGCCTTCTCTTCTCCAGGCTGAACAACCCCAACTCTCCCAGCC
>NW_008794416.1:648796-672249 GCF_000699145.1 Aptenodytes forsteri | reverse complement strand
AGAGCTCCATGCACTCAAGCTGGCCATTGACGTAGAGGGCGACACCCCCTCCTCGTCTCCCCTGCCTGTCCTTCCTGAAGAGCCTGTATCCCTCCATCCCAACACTCCAATCATAGGAGCCATCCCACCACATCTCCGTGATGCCAATAAGGTCGTAGCCCTGCAGGCGTGCGCACATCTCTTAACTCCTCTTGTTTATTCCCCATGCTACGTGCGTTTGCATAGCGGCATTGAAGTTGGGCCCCCAATGAAGCTGTCTCACTGGCTGGAGTTCCTTTGTGCTGCTCTTCAGGCGCTCTCCTGCTGACCTGTGTTCCTTCTCCAGGCTCTGGGCCTCTATTGCTGGCCCTGGCATCATGCTGGTAGGAGTGGGATGGATTGAGGTTCCCCTCCCCCAGCATCTCTAGTTGCAGGTAGTCAGAATGTCTAGAGGGGCAAACTGATCAGTCTTGTAACTATCATGAGCGTGTATGGAAGAGTGTGACCTATCAGCCAGACTGTATCACATCCTGAGGGCCATATTTGGGGTGAGATGACACTGTTCTAGGCACACCAAGCCCAGACATGGTCCCATCACTCCACCTTCCATATTTGTTTAGTTGGAGTGTTGCACATAAGCAAGGGGCAGACAGAATTTGCTACTGCCTATTAGTATGCTATATATACATGTAATATATACATATATGAGTATGTGCATGAGCAGTCACTACAGAACAGCTGACACACAGCTGTTTTTCCTGTCCCAAAGCCCGTAGATAACACAAATGTCCATGTCAGCAGTCCCCACTGTCTCACAGAAACATTAGACTTCCCTTTATGTTCCTGCTTTAGAGATAATGGGACATAGTCTGACATCAGAGGGAGTCAGCAAACCCTGGACTATCTGTTTGATGTGAGGATGACTCAGCTGAAGACCTCACCTTTCTTGTAAAAGGTCTTTCTACCAGCTATTAGCCTGACAGCAGTAGCTGGGATACATGAAACGACTCTGAGAACATAAATAGAGAGCCTGGCTGGGGCTGCAAACATTGTACCCTTGGTCTGAGTAGAAATCCTGCTTTATGGAGACTTTGAGGGAAGGCTTGAAGGAACGGGTCCTGTGTCTGCAGAAGAAGCAGTGTGGTGGTTAGGAGGCAAGACTGTGAATTAGGACACATGAATTCACACCCCACTTTATTGCAAAATACTGGTATGACCTGGAGCGTACCTTTGTTCCTCAGTGTGTCTGTAAAACAGAACAAATTGTACTTCCCATGCCCCGGTCCCGAAAGCCATGTGTGGTAGAAGATGCTTGTGTATTTTAAGGTCAATACCTTAGAAGATTTCTTATGTGGCTTTCCTGTACACCTTACTTCAGTCATTATAACATGTAAAATACCTGTAGAAGCGTCCTGTCTGTGGATTGATCCCAGTTTTGCAAGAAGGTCTTTGTTTGTAGTAACAGCGCTCTGTCTTGCTACTACCACTGAGAAGTTTCTGGACAACTGAAATGTCCCTTCTTATGTTTTCCCTTCTTCTATTCTGTCCTTTGTTTCCCAGTCCGGGCATCTGAGAAGCTGCATGTGGGTGTGCTGGGATCTTGATGACTTGTTGATCTGCCAAGTCATGGTGATATTGCCACTCTTATAGCCCTTCTTCTGCCATTTGTTCATTCAGGTGCTTCCATTCCCACCCATTTCCCTACATCCTCCATCCATACCAACCTATTACAGTCCTCTGCAAGTGCAGCTCTCAAAGTCACTGCCTGAATTTACAAATGATCAGTAACTGTGGCAGGGACAGGAACTTGAAGCGTTATTTTGACTGGATGTGTTGAGGAGTGCTGCTGCACATGGGGTTTGTCTGAGGAAGGGGGCATTGCTAAGCCACAGCCAACCCTACAAGTGGAAAAGCCAGGCACTGCTGTAGCAGTGTAACCCTTTTTGCTTTAGGATTGGCATCCCCACGCCTGGGATGCATGTGTGAGCATCACTCAGTCCTACGGGGGTCACAGTCTTTGATGAAGGGGTACATACACAGATTGCCTATGGGAGTGCTTTTATAGCTCCCTTTATTTCTCTCATATGGCTGTCAGGGATGTACAAAGGCTGAAGAATTAGTTTTGCATCTAGCACAGGCTCTTAATTTTCTCAACAGGAGAGACAGCCGCGTCAAAGAGAGAATAGCAGCCTTATGATAATGAGATGTCAAGCGCTACCCTCAGGTGATGGAACAGCCTAACTATGGTGACTCAAGCTGTCCAGTAGTAAAGAGCTGTGGACTCGGGAAGAAATCCTGAGTTTGATCCAGATTAAAAATACTTTCTTGTACTATTTTTGAGGGATTATTTTTAGCTCAGACCGATTTGTTGATTTGGGAGACCTTCAGGCAGGTATGTTTTGAGATCAAGAGGCCAGGAACTGGAAGCTTCTCAAGCCGGCTTTGCTACTGAACGAATGGTGTACGGAAGCACACCCTTGCTTACAACAGTGCGGCAAAGACAAGAGATGGCTCTGTAGGTTGAGGTTACAGGAGTTTAGATGGATCCCATCCCACACAGCCAGATCTGGTGTGGAACTTGGTGTTGCTCAGTTCCAATCCTGTTGTGTGACTGTGTTTAAGAGCAGATATGATATCTGAAATAAAGTGATTTGGAAAGACGGGGGGATGGAGAGAGGTCTGTTGTCTTCCCTGCACAGATGAGACTGCTGAAACTCAGGTTTGTCGGTAGAGCATCAGGAGTGGTTCAGGTTCTGTTTTCACGTCTTTTGGGCATGTTTCCAAGCCCACTGAAACCCGTGAAAAGACTCTCCTGACACTGGTGGGCCTTGGCTGTGGCCAAAAGCTGGCTGCAGGACCACACTGTACTCAGGCTACATTAAATAACTACTCAGCTTGTTTCATTTCCATTGTTGTTATTTTTATAATGTGACTGGTGCTGGTTAGATGGATTTGTGACTCTCTGAATCCCCTCTTGACACAAAGCACTGTGTGAAGAGCTTGGCATTTAGTTAGTAATGACCACATGCAGACACAGCAAAGGTTTATTTTTGCCTGCTGAAGAGTGTCTTATGAGGGCAAGAAATAGAATATGCAATAGCTGCCTTTGAGACAAGGGGAATTACTCCTTCTTTTCCTCTACCGTTTGCTGCCTTTTTTTTTTTTCCCTCTACCTTTTGCTGTCTTTGCTGCATTTCAGTGGTGCCCACTATACATTAAGCAGTCCTGCTCGTGCAGATGGCCTTCCGCAGGAGTGGGACTGCTCAGCGTATAGCGGGCTCTAGGTGCTCCAGGTGTATTCACACTTATCCCACAGAAGGACACTTCTCCTCCTCTTCACACCCAGTCAAAAGCCACATGCAGACGACACAAAGGGGCAAAGGCTGCTTTTGCCATGATTTGTGTGTGGCTGCCGACCTCCCACACAGCACATTACGTGAGGCATCACCACTGCTCCGGTGAAGCATGTGCACACCTTCCTTTAACACACTCTGAGGAAACATGATGGTTGCTCTTCCTCCACGTAGCAGGCCCACCATCTGTCCTCTTTATCTGATCTTTCGCTTTTCTCTTAGTTCAGCGTTTCTTGATTTAGTGTCCTGGCACCCTGATGATAGCCTGTGATATTTTAGCTTCGATGCATGTTCCAACCTGTGCTTCTTCCACAGGCAGAACTGCCCCTTTCTTTTGGGAACTGTAAATATCGTGTGGCTACTCATCATTATGGAAAACTGGAAGCTCCAGAACAACATTTCCAAATATTTTTCAGGGCAATCCTGTTGTTCTGGCAAATGTCCAGTAACAATCCACATACAGACGTGTCTTTATTAACAGTCGGGGGCTTTTGCACTTCTTAACCTTACAGTATTGCCTTAAAAGCATCCTGGACAGTGCAGATAAAACTTGTTCCCTTGCGATGGCTGGTGAGTGACACATGTGACTTGAGGAGTGGGATACTGGCCACTGTGTCACATAGCTCAATCCCATTGCTGATGCAGACATGTCTCATGGTTGCTGATGTTAGTGGAAACCTCCAGTGTGGGCTAGGCACTGGAGGCCAGCCTTGCTTTTGGGTGAGTCAGTGGGATATATTTCAGCAGCAGGAGATTTGCGTTGCATCACGGGACTGTCAGTGTCCAGAGCTTACGCTGTCTGGGCCAGAGGATCACATATTATGGAGCCACCCTCTGTGTGGCCCAGACTGAGTGCTCTTTCTGCTGAAGCTTACCCCAGGCAGAGATCGTTCTGAGCTGGAATGATTTCAAAGCAGAAATGCGCAGTATGCTTTCTGATACTCTCCACTCCTCTGTGCAGGAGAGAGTCAAGGCTGCGTCTTGGTTTTGCACTTAAGCGCTGAAGGCTTTGCAGGTGGGGGAGTATCAGCATTCAGGATATGTCTGGATAGCTCAGTCCCCACCAACCAGAAAAACTCCAGAAAGATGTGTGAGAACAGCCCATATGTATATGTTGTATGAGCTCTCAGAGACTAAACCTTCATAAAACTGTGATCAGCTACCTTCTGTGTAAAATCTGAGGCTAAACCCACAGCAGATCTCTTGAGGTTGGTTGAGACTCATCTTTTTTATACAAAGGCCATAGTTCCATGGCAGCATCCAGCCAATGTGAGCCAACACTCCCGTTGAAAGGGTATGTCCCGGCTGCTTGCTTCTGCCCCATACCATCCTTTCCCTTGGACATGTTTAAATCTTATTTATATATGCTGACCCCAGCCAGGGAGCTGTTTCAAGTTAAATGCTGTTCCTTGCTTCCAGGTTGCTCTTGACCTGGGTCAGATCCTGAATCCAGTAGAGAGCAGCAGCACAGACATCAGCAATAGGACAAGGAAGGCGGAGGCCAGAGTGCGAGGGGCAATGGGACACCTGCTTTCAGCAGCAGCACTGGTTTATGCTGGTTTAAAATGACTGTGAAACTGTGGAAGAACTTTCAGTGTCTACAGTGCAGGATAATCATGACCAAAGAAACTACACAGAGCTCAAACCTTTTTTTTCTCCAAAAGCTTTTTTTTATCTGGAGTCATTGATGCCACTATGAGGATTAAATTGGAAGGCTCAAACTGGAAATTATTTCTAGGCTGTTTCCTGGAACACAAGCTGTCCACAAGATGAAGCTGTAAAAGTCACAGCTTTTATGAACAGCTGTGAATCACCTGCATTTGCACTGAAGGGTGCAATGCAATTCCCTTGGTTGCTTTCACTCTTACGGCAATTCCACCAAAATATAATTCCTGCAGGACTCCTCAGCACGTTCCTGATGTAGGAAGATCAGGGATCTGTGGATAGTTTTCCTTCAGAAGCTGCGTGAATGGCTGCACTAGGGCTTGTAGAAGTCTAAATCTACTGAAAAAAATTCAGGCGTGTAGCAATACAAGTTCCAGTATTGTATCCTGTGTTTATTGTCATACAGCGTTTTGCACTGTGTTACCCATTGCTTATCCACGCTCCCAGGCCCCTCTAGTCAGGAGTTATTTCTGTTTAGTGATCTGAGAACAGAGCCAGGGAGCTGTACGTAATCCCAGCCTTAACACCCACTAGGCACGTAGCCTGGGGTAAGGCACGTTCCTGAGTCTGTGCTCCATGCTGGTGAATAGAGATCATCATCTCTTAATGCACATGGGGGCCATGAAGTCCACCTCAGGATGATACCAAGTGTTTTCTGAGAGATGGCTTAGCCTCATGAGTTCCTAATGCTCAGCTCCTCTTTCAGTGTGCACGTGTTGCTCAGTATGCCGACTCCTCAGAGGTGAGTGCTGGATTTCCTGCGCCCCAGTACCCACGCATCCCTTTCAGGCATGACTGCGTTCCCCAGCCTGGCTTGCTCCTGCCGCTTGTACTCACTGGGTTTCCTAACACCAGGGGAACAAACCAGGGGAAGGCCAGGCTGCGAGTGAGTTTGTGAGCTGTGTGTGTGCTGATGGCAAGTATTGCGGTGCTTCTTACCTTACTGACCTGTGTTACCCAAGGCTGGGGATTGTTTCTCTGGAGAAAAACCTCAGTCCTTTCTGTTCTAAAGGATGTACCACTGTTCTTGCTGCACCGGTGTAACTCCTGCCCCTTATCCCCCAGTGCTAGTGTAAAACCACAGGGAAACCAGCAAGAGCAAACCTTCCTCAGTCCCAGCCCTGTATTGCTCTGTTCCCTAAGACATGTGTTTCTCTGTTGGTGGAGAGGACGCTTATGTTTGGGATGAGCAGGGTAAATAACAAAGCCCAGTAGCAGACCCTGGTACCATGAAATAGGGTTGAACAGACTCTCCCTGCTTCAGTCTGTGCTAGAGCCATTTTTGAAAAATGTCCCACTGTCCCCAGTCTTGCTTGTGTTTACAAACTTAGGAGTGTAGTGAATGGTTTAGCTGCCGGTGGTCTTTTCAATGCTGCACCAGTTAGCTTGGTTGCTAAGAGCTGAGCCGTATCACTTCTGCATTTTGTCCCAGTGGCATATGAAAGGAGGGTGAGGCCTCTGATTTGGGCATGCCAGAGGATGGGGCTGCCAAGCAGCTTGTCTAGGGAGAAAGAAGAAATCCAGACTGGCAGCATCTCATGTTGGTGGAAGCAAAAGACCTAACTCCTTTACTTCTCATCTCGTGCTTTTTGTTTATTTTGCACACTGTAATCAACCTGGGGATGGCAGCAGAGGGACTGAAGGATCACAGTGCTGCCACCGTGCTGCAGCCATCGCTGCAGGCTCATGTCACTTCCAGAGTACTAGGGTGTGTGTTCCCACTGCCTTGTGCCTGATGTGCTGTGCAGCCCTGTGCAGCATTAACGTTTGGAGGCTGGTGATCCCAGCCTGACACTGTCTCCTTGCACACCACGTAGGTGGCAAACCAACCCTCATATTTGGTTTGTCACCCTCCCTGTTGTCCTTTTCCAGTTCTTTGCACTAGCACATTTGGGGTGTGTGCGCCACTGTGCAGGAGAATGAAGCCTGTTTAAGGTGGTATTTGTTTAAGCAATCATGAAAGACTTGTATTCACAGTCTATTTTATTAGCACCCTTCTAATTTTAGCCTAAACCGATTTTATGGATTTGACTTCAAAGCGTTATTTATAAAAAGAATCACTGAATCCTTAAGTGCTATTAAGTCATGAGTTAATCTTAGGAAAGTCATTTAATGATGCTAAAGCAGTAATCAGTCCAATATGTTTACAAATTGGGCCCAAAGTCATGTTGATCTGGTTTAAATTGCGTACCCTGTCATTCAGATTGGCTTGTCTTACTATTTTTTTTCCCCCTGACATAATTCAGTCCCTTAGACCATGTCAATAGATATGCTGAGGCTCTATCTCATAGAGGGTTCATTCTGTCTCCACAGGCTGCCCTTTCTCTGTCTCCAAGGCAATAGATGCATTAATGCACTCTCAGACAACGGCCTGCCGTTTAAAATGCTCCTTTGTAAGTGCAGCTTTGGTAGCTTAGAGAGCTGACTACGTAATGTGAAGGCATTTTCTCAACACCACAAAAAGCAGGGAGAAGAAAGAAGCTAAGTTTGTTTAGCTAGGACTGTGTTGTCCTGAACTATTGGCACTCATCTTTCCTTGGTGCAAACTTTTGTGTAGCCAGTTTCAGAGTACAATCGTTAACAGTACTCATTTCCAAAGAGTTTATAATCTAAATGGGCAGATAGTCAAGCCTTACCTCAAGCAGGAGTATTAAAGGCTGGTTTAGAGCCATGATGCAGCCTTTTTGGCAGGAGCAGTTGCCTTAATGCTCTTGCAGGTGAAACTCAATTGTTTCTCTCTCTGGCTGACTCATAGGAACCCCCACAGCTCTTAGGAGAGTACAGGCTGGTGGGAGCAAAAGTCTGCCCATCCTGCTCCCTATGATGGGAAGGTCCCATCCCCCCAGATAATATCCTGAGGGAAGGTTTCATGAGGATGTGGCCTGCAGGTGCCATGGAGTGTACGTTTATGCAGAGACTGAAGGCCAGGGTGAGTGCAGCATGAGCTCGCCCTGTACGGGAGCAGATCCGTCACTAGTCAGCGGTGGTGGGCACCTCTGCCACTGAAGCTGTTTGCTTCACAGAAGAGCTCTTTCCTGCCCACTTGGCTCACTCCAGCTGGCCTCATGGCCTGCACATGACACAAGCATTGACACAATTCAGGACATTCATCCTCCTTCACTCTGGGCAGCATCACTAAATGCAAGCGTGTTCCACTATATATACTCCAGCGTGTCTTGACAGCTTCTGTGTCAGCTCTTCTTGCTCTTGTTCAGTGGCAGGCCTTTGCTGGCAAAACTCCTCCCAGGTCTTTACACAAGTTTCTGATTTATCTCTTCTATGTTCACGGCCTGTGGAAAGTCAGGCTGCAGCATTAAGGAACAACGGTACAATTACGTAAGAGCTCTTCTTCCTCTTCAGGAAGGACGGAGTGAAAATCTCCAGGGATATCTGTTTGTCTTTTGGCAGTGCCTGGTAAATGCTTAAATGCATTAAATAAGCTTGCTTGGAACTGGCATTTAAGAAGTAACAAATACTATGTTTGGTGGTATTCTCTCAACTAACGTCTCTTAGGTGCTGTGGCATGGTTGAGAGGGAGGAACAATTTTAATCCTTGCAGAGAATAAATATATCTAGCAGATATTGAAGAATCAGCTGTATATCAGGAGAACTGTTGTGGCTGCATGTATTTGAGGGGGTATTTAATACTAAAATGCTGATCAGGAGCCTTAGGCAATGTAAGAAATGCGCAAGGACGTTAATGATGAATGGGACTGTTGTTTGAGTGTGCACTGCAGGGTTGTGCTCCATAGTGGTGACTGATACAGTAATGTACGCCTTAAAAACTACAGCTCAGCAGTGACTGACGGTCAGCCTAGCCAACATGTTCAGTCAGCCATCCACAAGGTGTTGTATCATAAAGCCAGCCCCTGGAGTTTTCCCAATAAAATAGCTGGATCTCTTCCTATGTGTGGTTGTCACCCTGAAGACAAGGTGACAGATCACAGACAGTCAGCAGTACAGCTCAACAAGGACCTTAATGGGACATTCACTTAATTGTGTTTTAAACAAATCACCTTATCGGTATATTAGATGTATCCAACCCCTTCTTTGTGATATACTACAAATTGCACATGAGATTATTACAGTGGAGAGTACTCTTAAAAAACTAATTGACTTTGCATCAAGGGGGCTGTTCATATATCTCTGAACTCATTCAATTAAATGGTGTAGGCGGTTTCATTTCTGTTCTTAGCCAGTTTTGCTTCCAGCTCTTGTGCTGGGGATTTACAGAATTTTTAACCTTTCTCTCATTGAGCTTAAAGAACAAAAGACAACTTTCCGTTGCTCTAGGCATTTTGTTCCTTAAAACTTCCCTTTACTAAATAGTGAATCAAATTTTTACAGGGATGATTTGCATCACTTTGCAAGACTACCTCTGAATGATAATTTGGGAGTTTCGCTTGGTATTTCAAAATACTTTCATAGTTATTTTGGTTATTTCAGGGAAGGAAAAATTTTCTTAGAAAATCAGTAGGTTCTTTAAGTACATTTGCATTTTAGCAACAGAAAGTTAAAACATTCATTATTATTTAATAAACTCCAGTTGAACCACAGATATTATGAAAGCGAAGATGAAGATTTCTGTGCTCTGAAACAATGTTCCTTCCCCCTCTACACCCAAATGTTTTCCCCTAACAGTTTATTCTTTCCTTTTCTCTATGTAAATATTATGGGACTCTGATGTAAGTGTTACAGATTGCATGAGTTTTCTTCTGAGGTGTTTGGAATAGACTAGCACTTAACAACTTAATCATTTGTGGGATGTGTTTTCATTAACGGATGACTTTGTTGATGTGATTAGACCTGTTTGCTTTGGTTGCACTTGACTTCAGCTTTGGAAAGGATGTCTGCCTCTGTTTTGTCGCTCCTGGGCAGTGTGTGCTGGTGGAGTTGGCTGCTCCTAACTTCCTGGTTTGGCAATGAAAACTGTTGGGGAAATACATGACTTGGGTCAATGTCTTTTGGAAATGATGGCAAATTTGTCTTTGTTGCAGGGAAAAGAAGCTGATCGCCATCGTATAATAAATATCTGCTCTCTTGCCCTTACTAAGTGGTGTGCAAACCTCCTTATATGAATTATCCCCTGGAAAGGCTTAGTTCTGGAGTGACTTTATCTTCCACTACAATAATACAATACCTTGCTCCTGGTTCGTGTAGTCTGTGACTGTGGTTTTCCCCATTGCTCCCGAAGAATTACAGTGACAGGAGAAAGAAGTTTTGCCTGGGAAAATAAGGGGGGGTCCAGCTTCTCTCAAAGGTATTGGGGTGCCTGATTCCCACTGTAACTGTATTTAAGTGTCCAAATTTTTCAGAGGATCTAGATCAAAGTCCTTTGCTCCTCTGTAATTAGAGTGGGCCAGGCCCTCACCTCTGTTGTACTCATGAAAATCCATAGGAGTTATTCTGGATTTAAACAGCAGCATAGATCAGAGCCTGAATCAAAGCAATTGCTGAAAACACAGCCTGCTACTGAATCCCATTTGTTGCTGTAGAAAGAGTTTTGCAAGTGAGATTTTTTTAGCCCATGTAGAATCACAGAGATTAAAGATGACGACAATCTGGCCCTACATTCCCTTGTCCATGCTGGGTTGTTCCCCGTGGTGCATTTAATAGCTTAGATCCCAACCCTGTCTACTTCAACTTGGAACATGCCCAGCTTCAGGACTTCCCACACATGTGTTGGTTGTATCGCTTCCCTTTGAAGGAATTAGATAGGATGATAGGAACTGGAATTAAGGCGTCCCTTTCCTTAGGCTGTTCACAGTCAGATTCTGTCTTGCCTTAGTGAAGAGAAGAGAGTAATCTGGTCTGGATACTGAAAAGACGTTTGCAAGAGGCAGCAGCAGCTTTAGCCCTGGCACACCAGCCGATTTCCCGTTTCTGCAGCGATTCTGCCCCTTCACGCAAAGGTGTGGAGCCATAAATGTAAGAGGTGGAGACACCCGAAACACAGCCCACTCTGAGATGGGCAGTGAGAGTCACCCAAAGATGAGAGAGCCAGGGGAGACGTCTGGCATATGGTCCATGCTTTTATGCAGCCACCTCCTGGCTGCGACATGGCCCCTGGAACTGTCAGCTACTCCCCTGGAGCAGCACACGCTGCTGGCTCTGCCACTTTGGGGACATCTGATAGTGGCCTGAGGCCCCACAGCCCCAGATCCTAAAGACGGCTCTTCGAAACACACAGGAGGTCACCGAGGCCAAGTGCTGTCCTCGAGAAGCCTGTGCCAGCCCTGACAACATGTTTTGCTCCTCAGTCTTCACCTTCTCCAGAAACAAACCTTGGTGTCCCAGAACCCATCCATTCACTTTAAGCCTCCATCTCCTTTCTCACTAATTCCTCACATGTGTGCTTATTATTCTGGTTAATCCCCTGCTTTACCTTTTCTCCTGCAGAGGACTCACCCTCTTGGTGTAGGAAAATTAGTTTTTTATCCTGTCATCACTTTATTCACAAAAAAAAACAACTTCAGAGTTGGCATTCACGCAGCAGCCCTTTGGAGATGAGTTGCCTCCAGTCCCACAAGAGCGTAATGCTTCCACAAACGTGGGACAAAGTCTGGCACCCCAGATCAATACGAGGTTGGGATTGCCCACAATACAGGTGTCCTTCCCGAGGCAGGATGGGCAGGGAATCCTCCCTTCTCGTTCCAGGTCTTAAAAAAAGGGCCCTGTGTATTCAGGATCTGCTCTTGTCAGTGGTCAGAAATGTAGTGGAAAGGCCTGGGATAGGGACCCACTTCTTCCCTTTTCCAGTTCAGTGAGGCTGAAGCAAAACTGGTTCTCATTTGGCTGGTTTTCAGTGCCTCATTCACAATGAGGTGGAGCAGGGGAGAAGAGGGCCTCAGCCCAACTTCCAGTGGACTTTACAGACCTCTCTGCTGCGGGGGTCAAAGCAGTACGTGCCAGCTTGGAGGCTGAGCTTTCCTCTTCATCTTCATGGAAGCAGCTCCAGGACATGGATATGATGCTCAGGCTGATGGGGAGAACGGAAGAGCCTGCAGGAGGCTGTGCCTCTCCTGTGCCTGTCATGGAGATGGGCCAAGCAGGTGGCAGAGCTGCCTGGATATCCTTTTCGCCCAGCACCCAATTCAAGAGAGAGAATAGTATCGGAGAAAGCAACATACGCTCAAAAAGCATGGGATTCCCAGGAGTGTTATCAGGGCTGACAGTTCCTTCTGTCTCCTTTTGCGGTGGAGCGGCTGGCTGTAGGAGAAAGGGAGGCAGGGCACATTTGCTTAATCCTGTATGCTCTCAGCTTCAGCAGCCAGCATCTCTGCAGTCTGGTCACTGAACGCTCTAACTCTGGTTCTCCGACACCCCTCCATCCTGTTCCCTTTGAAGTCCTCTTTTTCCCGGGCAAAGCCGTTGTCTTCTCACAGCAGCACATGGCTGGGGGTGTGCTGTTGGGCCAGCCTTCAGTCCACATCTGAGGGACCTCTGGGGAAGAGGGCAGCTGGGAGCAGTCATATGAATTGGTGTTGGGGGCAGTACTTAGCCTCCAGGCTGCAGATTTGGGTATGTTTGGTTCAGGCTTTGCTCAAGCTCTGAACAAACAGCATTAAAACCAAACTTGACTGCATTTTTCATTGGCTTAGAGAGGCGCAAGGACCAACTCCCACATCCAAGAGGACCTAAGCTAGGTTCCTCCTGAATATCTCACTTCCCAAGTGGAAGGATAAAATAGTAATTAAAATAAAATATTCCTGGACGGATTTGCCATGTGGTCTAGAGAACATTTAATTCTCCCCACAGGGTAGTCTTAACACCACAGTCATATATATAAAAAAAAAATTCAGCATTATCCTGGGCTTCTCTGCAACATGACTATCAGCATTTTCAGTACCGCGGGGAAAAAGTCGACTTCCGACTCTTCCTGGAAACCTGCGATGGTGTCTTCCAGCCTGCCCATGCAAAAGGTGATAAAGGGGTAGAAACATAGGGTCAGTGGCCAGAGGATGGTGTGCACCGCTCTCTTGAGCAACAGCCGCATCCTGTGGGCTGAACACAGGGGCTGAGAGCATTTAGCTGCTGACTTGAATTTGGCACCGGAGAGAGCCCCAGTGACCTGCTCGTGACTTACGGTGTTGCTGTAGCCAAATCACTTCCCTTTGTCTCTCCGTTACCCAATTGAAGAGCTGTTGGAGAATTCAATTCTTTTGTGCTTTAAGGATCTAAATGGATTAGTAAGTATTAGATGTTTAAGAATCCTCTTTGGTTTTAGTCTTTGGGTTTTAGTCTTTGGTCCAGCAGAGTTTTGCAGTCAGGCTGAGACAAGAAACACAGAGCATTATTTCTATGTATGCTTATACAACAGTCTAAGTATAGGGCCAGTAATTGTGCCTAATGCTATCTAAACAGCAAACACTTCCACTCCTGACATGTTTCAGAATGAAAAAAGCCTATCAGTCAAGCAAAGAAAGCTCCAGTCCTGCTGATAAGAAACTGTCTGTGGAGATGCAGAAAGCTTGGTCACTCTGTGTGTCCTTTGCTGTACCTTTTGCTTTGGACTGGCCATTAAAAATACCATCTTGCTTCACTGTCTGGATTTAAGGCAGCAAATGGGTTGTGTTGTGCAACATGACCAGTCCCACAAAGATCTTGCCATAAGTTACGAGGTTAAGAACCACCAAGCAGGCGTTAGTGGTCTGTAGTCATGGGGCCATAATCTGCCTTCAGATCCATCACTGGAGTTAATGCTCCATCAGATTTACTCCAGAGTGACAGAAGAGAGACTTTTCCTCGCTCTGGTCTTGCAGCAACACACCCACTTGCTGAGGGTCCATTCAATGCCTGTTGAAGCTTTTGGTTAACTTCAGTGGATCTCAGACTGGGTGCTTGGCTTGAGCTCTCTCAGCTTCAAGTCAATTAGTGCTGCCGTGCTTCATACTTCTGCATCCCAGACAGCTCTGTCCGTACTGTCCAGAGGGCTTCAACACTCATTTGGTGTCTTCTAGAGGACACTCTTTCTGGAAGCAGTAGATGCAGGAACTATGGATGAATCAGCAATTCAAGAAATCAGCTATTTTATTTATCCCTGAGCCAAACAAAAAAAATCTCTTTCTAGTGTCAACGGCCAGAACATCAGAGGCTGTGAATTTAGTCTCAATTCTATGTAAAATAATCCAAATAGAGCTTGTAATAGCTTCATAAACAAGAGCCTTTGATTTCTAACCCCACAGCTGCTATTACTAGTGTGTGATGTGTGAACCTTCTGTCTATTAATCCCTGGAAGATGCATGGCTTTGCAGTGATGTGGTATTTGGTAGAGTGTGAATCAAACCATCACTGATTTCCTCATCCTTTGTCTTCACGTTTAGACTGTAAATGGCCGTGTTAAATAGGTGTGGACAATAAGTATGAAAAGCCACCTGAGGCAAACTGTGAAATAAAAGGCTCTATGTTCTCAGATGATGAAGAGAACTATTCATTGGATTGTGCATCCATGAACAAAAGGCCCAAAAAGAAGGATCAACCCCTTGAGGTACTTCCATATTGTCAAGGCTCCTCCTTCTGTGACATTCCTTGAATCTTCAACTGAATGAACATCTCTCTCTGGTCTAAAAACACTAACTCCAACAATACATTTCTGGTCTTTCAGGGGTGGGTCTTGCTATGGGTTCACTCACTTTGCTGCATGTGTGGATTTCCTGAAAGAAGTCTGAATTAGTGCCTGTGGAGATAATGGTTATATGGGGCTTCAGAGTTGGATCTGAATTGCTAAACTTGTATCTAGCTCTAAACCATGTGCTAATGTGGAGGTGTTTGGGTGAGAGGATTTGGGTATCAACTGCTAGTTGATTTTTCACCTCTGTAGAGGAAAATATATTCTCACCCCCAAGGCAGGTTATGGTGAGAACAGCCAGCACCCACAGCCAGAGCCCTCACAGTTCAGAGCCCAGTCCCTCTCGCTTGAGTTCGCACCTAGGCAAACCCCACCGAAACCAGTGGCAGTTCTTCCTTCATGACTTAAATAGGTTTTTGAATCAGGCACTGTATTAACAAGTATGTTTTAAGTTGCTTCACGGAAACAAAAGAACTAAAGGAGACGCAGATCTCACACTGTGGTTTGCCAAAAGCAATTTTAGCAACATTTTGTTGTGAAGGAAATAAAACCTCCATGGGAGATGCTGTAGGCAAAGACTCCTTCCAGATCCGGGCAGGGGGGATGGAGCCACAGCCAGCAGCTCTCAGATCCGAGCTGGGAGATCTCCACTATGGGAGAGCTGGGTTTGTTCCACCCTCCCCTTGGCTCAGTGTGAGGGAGCTGGAGCAGTGTGGTTTGGTAAGCAGTTGTGTGACCTTGTGGTGGGTCGTCCTACCTCTGAGGGGATCTCACCAAAAGCTGGGCTGCTCTGTTCTTACTGTGGAAAGGTGCAGCCTCTGTAGCTACTCTCAGAACTGTCAAGTGGCCTCCCAGAGGAGGCAGAGCTATTCATTCCTGATTTAAGAGTCTTCACTGGGCAGTTAATGGCTGCTTTGCTTTAAGAGCCATCTGGCTTCCCAAAGAGCAGCCTTCTCCCAGGCTGCAGGAGATACTGCTGTAGTTGTCAGGCTGTGTCCCTGAGCTCCTGGTTTACAGATAGCGACTCTGAGCCAGCAGCTATGGAGTCTGGGGTGGTGTGGGATCCCTGCCTGCCATACACAGCAGCTTTCTTCCTCAGCTTTTCTCCTCCAGCTGTGCCTTTCTGGATGCAGCCGTCCCATCCAGCTCTGTTTGGCTTTCAGGGATTCACAGTGGGGACTTGGGGTAAAATTTCGGGCTTGGAAGATGGGGTGGGGTGTTGGATTAACCCCATCTCTGCGAAAAACTACCTTGGTTTATGGGCAAGCTGGAAGAGGTGGAGATTTAGATGGAGTCTAAACAAAACCTCACTGCACTGCAGTTCCTTATCTGTATGAATATTTATACCTTGCTGCATCACCGGAATGTGAAAACACAGCATGATCTTGGGTTGAAAAGTCCTATAAAATGGAAATGACAAAGTCCTCACTTATGAATGGTAAGACTGTGTCGTAGTCTTACAGGTAAATAGGTTGATGCTGTTAAAGAAAATAAAGCTTTGGATATTTATGTAAATGGAGTAGAAGAGCTTACCAGGCCTTGCAGTGTTACGTGATGCTATGACAGGCCTCCACGCTGAGAATTTGTGCTCCTCCGCAACATCTGGTAGCCATTTCTTTTTGTGAAGCTCGCAAGACACAATGCTATGCCAAAGCTCTTCTGAGAGAAGTATGCACTGCAGATTAGGTTTGGGGTTTTTTTTGTTTGCTAGTCTAACTAATTTCTCTCAGTCTGGCAGTGTTACGTGATGCTATGACAGGCCTCCACGCTGAGAATTTGTGCTCCTCCGCAACATCTGGTAGCCATTTCTTTTTGTGAAGCTCGCAAGACACAATGCTATGCCAAAGCTCTTCTGAGAGAAGTATGCACTGCAGATTAGGTTTGGGGTTTTTTTTGTTTGCTAGTCTAACTAATTTCTGTCTCAGTCTGGAGAACAGGGTTGATCGCAGTAAACCAATTTAATGGAGTTGGTCTGGCTCCTCCTGGGCATTCAGGGCTCCTTTTTAAAGCTCTCTGCATCAGCTGACTGCAAGGCAGAATTGCAGTAGTTGGCTTCTAAAATAATTCCAACGGATTGTGTCTGGCCTGTCTCCCAAGCGAGGGGCCGATCTTTTAAAAGAGCTCTGCCTTGTGAGAATTACAGGTCCAGTGTGTTTCACCTTGGGGACCTCTTCAGCTTCGTAATGCCCCAACGAGGTGTACCCTCAGAGGGGCCGTGGCTGGGCTGAACAGTGCAGGGTGGGCTGGGAGACACCAGAGCTGGCTTTCTGCCACCAGTTTGCTCTCTTGATCCAAGAGCTGCTGTAAATGGCACCAATTTGTCCTGGCTCCTTTGACTGTTATGTTATTAGCAATCTTTAGCCACACCTCTAACCAGGGGCCAGAGGGGAAGGTGTTGGTGTAACCTGGGTAAAGGACTACAACAGGTTTCTTAAATGGGTTAGTCTTCAGCTGGTCATTCATTAATGATCTTCAGGGCCAAGATCTGCTTCTCCGTTACTTCTTGCCTGGAGCGGGATCATTGTCACAGAGGTGCCACAAAGATGGGCGAGTTTTAAGGAAAGAAAAAACATTTCCTATTATGCCACTGAAGTTTTCTCTTGCTTTTCTGCAGGCACCGCCTAGGACCCTTAGACCTCGCTTCAGGAAGAAAAGTACCTCGTCCTCTGCCACTGAAACAATGTGAGTGCAATGAGCCAATAGCACCAAGATCCACAGAATGTCTCTCTTCTGCCTTAAAGAGCTACTCGTTAATAATGTAGGAAACAGCAGTGGGATGGATGTGCTTTGATGTACAGCATTGTAGACATGGCCTTTCTCTCTCCTCTCTCTGTATCCTTCCGTTACACGCTTCTTGCGTTTGTCCGTGACATGGGTAGGACAGTCTGGCAGACATGTGCAGGCTAAGAGTCCTTGTTCCGTTTGCAGAGTGTACGCCCACTCACGCTAATCCTGTAAGGCTGTACATTTACAATTCTCATTTGTGTCTGCATAGCTCTAGCTCTGTGAATGCACAGCGGAAAGAAAAATAATCAGTTACTCATTATGATACATTGACAGCGTATTTATTTATGGCTTTATCATTAATGAAGTGGATTTGCAGAAGCCATGGGTTTCTCTTTCCTCCCTTCCTCCTCAAGACTGTGAATGATGTAACAAATGTCAGAGTACTTTGACTGTACAAAACCTCCAAGATTCATTAGCAAAAGCTGAGCTGCAACTCTGTTTCTCTTTCTGCAAGTAAATCATGTGTATTCTGAGAAAATCGTTGTACTAAAAACCATAGAGACAGAACCACTTACAGAGGACGAGGAAGAGACATGCAAGAGAAAATAAATGGTTTCAACGATGTAATGAAGGGGGAGTCTTAATTTTGATCAGCCTGAGCCAGGAGAGTATTGTGTGGAAAATGATGGCGGCTAGAAGAACTAGATTCATAGAGACAGAACCACTTACAGAGGACGAGGAAGAGACATGCAAGAGAAAATAAATGGTTTAACGATGTAATGAAGGGGGAGTCTTAATTTTGATCAGCCTGAGCCAGGAGAGTATTGTGTGGAAAATGATGGCGGCTAGAAGAACTAGATTGTATCGCTTGTGGCAAATGTTCTACTGCCAGTTTTAAAGTGTGAGCAAGCCAGACTTGTACTAGCTGCAGCGACAGAAGTTAGAATCAATTTAGTGACGCGCTTCCAGGGGAAAACTCACCTTTCTCCCCTGCCTGCAATAGTGTCAGTCCCAGCGCTCTGCTTTCCTGGTGAGGTGCTGCTGTTTTACTTGCACAGGCAGAGCAGGGCGCTGGGTCTGAGCTGCTTTTTTGAAGCCTGGAGTTTCACCTGTAGCATGGAGTTTGGTTAGAACCACAAGAACCAGATGGAGTGGTGTATTTGTATCCATATATAAATGAGAAATATAAAAGAAGAGGAAGACGTGGTAGGGTTTGTGTATTTGTGCTTCAAGTTGGTGTCTCTTGTAAGTGTTGAGCATGTGAGATTCACACAGAAGTTAATTATGTGACCCTTTGTGTTTGCTCTTGGACCTGTCACATAGACTAGAAAAGCATTTAGCATTACATAGAACGTGCCATCACTAATGGATCAGTACACGGGCTTGATGATGAACAGGACTGTTCATCTAGTTCAGGTGCAGCAGTCCAGAATGCCAACAGCCGGCTGGAGTGTATCAGGCTCAGAGATAAATCTGAAGTGGCCTTTGAAACCTTTTCTCTGCCGGATATGCATCGATATCCCAGCTGTCCCTGTCTGATGGATCCCTGAGGTTTCCCCCAGACCTTCCTACATATGTGGGGAAGAGAGGAATAAATTATGCGCCCGCACAAATGTTTGTCTGACCTGGCTAGGAAGTGGAAAAAGCAAGCAGGTATTTCCTGTGTCTGCCGCCACATTTGGCCTCATTACCTGAGAATTTTATTTCCTTTATGTGTGCTAATTCAATCCTATTTTGCAATGGGTAAGAAGGAAAAAGCCCTCAGAAAGTAAATTGAAATAAACCCAACAAACCTGTCTAAATAGCAGTTACAGAAGAGTCAGTCCTTGGAAGATACTCAGCAAAAGCTTTGAGGAGCTAAGCTCGTGTGTTTTATTTTTAAGCAGCTTTAGAGTTTATTTGATTTCTTTTGGCAAACATTAAAAAGTAATAGAAAAACTGCCTGCAGTGTTAGCAGAAAATAAAATCCTGTTGCAAGCAAGCTATGTTTCCCTGCTCTGCAATGGGCTGCCATAAGATAAAAAAGCAGCCGACAAGTTTGCACTCATTTATGCCAAAAAACCCCAACAACATAGAGCTACATAACATCTGACAAATTCTATTCTCAGACACGCTGTAGTAACATTGATTCTCACTAAAATTATTAAATGTGCGTCTAATCTGCTGTTTCACTGTAAACTTGACTGTTTAGCATTTCTAAGTGCTGAGGTGAAATTGTTGACAAGGGAGTTGCCTTATATCTCTCAAAACATTCACTGTATAAATGAGAAAAATAAACCTTTTCATATCTCTGGCAAAAATGTATTACTTCATCAAGCGAGCTGTGTATTTGCGTATAGCTAGACAAGAAATGCGAATGCCTACCCACGTACACTTAGTGCTGTAGTGTTCTGTATACAGAAGAGAACGGTCATTTGCTTTTGATTCCCCATCTTCCACACACAGGTTGTTTACAGGTGTTGCCCCAAGTCTGTCGTTTCACTCTTTGGCTACTTGCATTCATTCCGAACAAACGCCAGACATGAAGTCCTTTGTCGCAGTTTTTCTCTTGAGCCCCTGCCAAGGAACAAGCCCGATTCAGCGAGTCGCCTCCCTGCGCTGATGCTGACCCCTCCTGGCAAACAGGAGTTTGCAGGACTCGAGCGAAGAGGGGACACATGGATGGCGGCTTCTCAGGCGTGTGTTGATGCGGAGCAATTCTCGGCTTCCTCCCAGCTCAGGCTCTGAGGGTGCAAGCCGGCTAACCGCTTGCAGATTACTCCTAGAAGCAAGCAATCCTTCAGCTGATGGTTTAAAATAGCAACAGATCTGGCTTGAGTAAGAAAAGCCCTGTCATAGGGGCCTTTCAGGCAGCCGTCCTCTACAATTGGTCCTGTAGGGCAGGCAGGCACCTCCCGACTTCTCAGAGATGGCCTGGAGAGCGTAACCCTGAAAGAAACAGGCCAGCCCCAGAAAATACAGCCTTTAACCAGCACAAGGCTCAAGTGAAATGTGCGTTATTTTGAGCAAGTAAAATTGAGGCTGAGGGGAAGGAAACTGCAGCTGAAGATAGTCCATGGTAAACAGGCCTATGAATTACCTCACCCATTTCCCATAAATTCACCTCAATTATGAAGAGAACAAGCTCGAGGAGGTCAGCACAGTCCTCCGCGCCTCCTTTCTTGTTGTAGGGGCCAGTGTCAGCGCAGTTACACCAATTGCTGAATCAGGATCACATCAAATACAGACCAGACAGACTTCATGTGTATCACTGACACCTTGGAATTAATCCCATGCTAATCTAAATTGTGTAAGTGCAAACCCAGCATAGAAGGAAAGGAGAATGGGGTTATTTATTCCTAATGAGAGGGAGAAAGCTGCTTGGAGAGGTACGATGCTCCCTAGCCTCATGTAAACAACCTGCTGCCTCCGACTGCTCTCTGGAGTGTTCTCGTGTACTTGTACTTGTGACCGAATGCTTGCTGATCACAGTCTCATTTTTGCTCTTTGTTTCGGGTACCCATTTTGCATCTAGCACCATATCTGAAGTAGCAGAGAACACTACGTTGGGATTTGCATTTAGACAAACTATTTGAGGATCGTAATTGTGCCCTTCACGTGATGGTAGAAAAGATCTGTGATGAAATGGTACACTTAACGCCTCACAAGGATGGCCATTACAACAGTATTCCAAAGGTTGATGTTTTGTTGGTTTTGTTATACTGCTTGATCTACATCTTGAATAAAGTCTTAATCTTTTCTTGAAAAAAAAAAGAAAAAAAAAAGAAAACATCTTTAGTCTGTTCAATGTATCTGGCAGGCCAGAATAATTACTTTGATGGCTGTATTATTTTTATCTCAATTCTGGCTGACTGTATATAGATGTATTCACTAAGTGCTGCATGTCCTTCAGAACTTCTTTCTGTATTATGAACTGGAAAAGAAAATACAGCTACTGAACACTCTGAGTAACTGGTGAATTCATTGAAACGCTACAGCCTTGTACGGCAAAGCATCTCTTGCTATACAGGTGGCTCTGGAGCTGATAACCAGGGACTACCTGCTTAATAATGGGTTAATTATTAATGAACATTTTGAAGCTACTGCTAGAAGCAACTGCTTTTCATACGCTTGCTGGAGTACCAGCTTTGTAGAGAAAACCTCCGACCTAGCCCTCAGCGAAACCAGAGATGACTTGCATTTACGCTCCAAAAGGACCCTGTAATAAACCCTTGGTTTTGTCCCATACATACATGTGACCAGAGGTACGCAGCGTGAGGTGTAATGAGGCTTACGGAAAGGATAAAAAAAAATACAGTACTCAGAACTGACTGCTTGAGGACGTAGCGTAGGAGCCAAAGAACATATTCTACTACTCAAAAACCAACACAGAATACAAAATGCGAGTCCTGTAATGAAATCTGGTGGCCAATACATTTTTACATCGGTTATAAAAACTGCATGTAGCCATGAAATGCTGTTTTTTTCTATGCTCTCTGGCATGGAGACATGGCCACAGTTTATCTGGTACAGTGACAGGCAACAATACCGTAACAGACCCTGCTCTCCTTTCTCCCCTTCCCCAAGGAGACTCCATTCAGTGAGCTACCAGTAGGTCTGGACACAGCAAAATATATCCTGGGGTTACTTAAACGTGTTTCTTTTAAAAATTTTAAGACTAAGTATGTTGAATTTTTCACTTTTAGTGATGTCTAGACTGTATTCACCCATGTTACACACAATCGCATGAAACCAACAGACGTTCAGGTTGACGTAGGTGACCAGCTTGACCTCTGCTAAATAAAACACGAATTGCAGCTCAAGACAATCTTGAATATTCCTTTATTTTGGGCATCAATACCCATAATTCTGATCAGATGATACGCGTATGTTGATTTAGAAAAGTAACAGGTATTACAGATTTATGTTCTAAAATTGAGACCATACCAGATGTACCACTGCCTTTTTCCTAGAGAGGTGCAAAAATGAAACCAAGATTTCTACACACGAAGATTCGTGCGATCGTGATACTTCTGGTAGGGATCATCAACATACCAATTTCTTCTTTTCCAGAAAGAAGTGGTCATTTTATCAAGGAGTTTACATTGTGTTCTAGTGCACAACACGAGCTCTCTCAAACGCTTCTTCTGGGCAGCTGACTTTTTCCACAGTTTCTTCTTATAACCGGCCTGTCAGAAGAAAATACACAAAAGGCTTTTAAGTGGGTCGCTGCAAATACACATACGCAGCAATACTGATAAGCAAACCAGGACAAATTCCCCACTTTCAGGAAGACGGGAGTCTCTGGAGCTTTTTTTAATTTCCATACTAGCTGCTGCCCTCTAACGGAAGGAGAGCAATTAGCCCACTGACTGTAAACATGCTTTTATTACAAAAAAAGAAAGAAAAAAAAAAAGTCTTACCCTTCTCCTAACCCAAAGGCCATTGTGCAGCCGGAGAAACCTATCGATGACAGCTTTCACAGTTTTCCTTTTTCCATTCCGCAAGCTACAGTAAGTGAGAGTCCTCGCTGGCTGTTGGAGTATACTTGGAAGTAGAGATGTGACACTAAAAAAAAAATAAAAAAATAAACCACCCCCAAAACAGGGAAAGAATAGAAGAGGAACGAAACATCTTTTTCTAGAAGTAATCATTGGCTTTTTCACGTAAAGAGAAACCCGGAGTGGCTGCGACTTGTTTGAAGGAGGATAACAAGAACTCGCATTGCAGCACACCGCTTACTGAGCGCGCACGTATGGACACCAGCTGCAGAGCTGAACTCTAGCTGAAATTAATCTCAAGGTCATTATTCCACACGCAACAGCTTTTTCATCCAACAGGAGTGGTTGAACACTCGAGCAAACATTCAACCGTTACTGGCATTCAGAAATTACTTTTAGAACGTTAATGGCCAGCAAGAGCAGCAGTGCCGATGAGAACAACGAGGCTTTTTCTAAAGCCCGCGTCTGCACGGCATATTCCGTTTCACATCCTGCTTCAAGCGTTACGCTTAGCAGAAGTGGGAGACTTAGGGCTAAAACAGAGACCCGTCTGCTAGAGCAAAGAGCAGCCCAAGAAGCTTCTCAGAGGAAGAGGTTTAGGTAAACCTCCTTTTAAGCTTTTTTTCCAGAAAGAACCGCGCCGGCTGTACCTGCTGAGGACCGAGGGGCTGCCTCCCCCGG
>NW_008794416.1:614736-647233 GCF_000699145.1 Aptenodytes forsteri | reverse complement strand
TCGCCTGGCCGTGCCGTTAATAACGGGGGTCCCGGCGCTCGGGGCGACGAGTAGCGTCAGCTTTCATGTGAGAGGGGGCCTGTGGTACCGAGTGGCCGTAACGGGGATCCTTTAGTCCTCGCAGTCGGGCACGGAGAGGAGAACACGGGATATCCTTTAGTCCTCGCAGTCGGGCACGGAGAGGAGAGAACACGGGATGCCGGGGCGGGGGGGGGAGCGCCCGTCGGGCGTATTTTCTGGACCCTTGCCCTTCCTCGTCGGGAGAGGTTAGGACGGAAATACGCCACGGGGGTTCTTTAAAGCAGTCGGCCAACTCTGGGAGGGTACGAGGGTTTACAGGAGAGGCTGACTCCTCTACTAAGGCCCCAACTTGTATTTTAGGTGCCTGCTTAGCAGTAATAAAAAATGATCCGATGAGATCGCTTTTCTGTTCTCTACGTTTCAGCGTTCGTTGCTCCCCAGTCGCACCGTTCAGCAAAGGGACAGCTGTGGGTTCAGCCCCCGCTGGCTCTGTAGTTGAAAGGTAACCGCTTCAAAGCTGGCAGCCTTTTCCAGCGCAGCAGCTGGCGTTTCCTCTGCTGCTTCGTAAGGCTGGAGAGTTCTCCGGGCCAGGTCATCTGATGCCCGCTAAAATAAGGCTCTGGGTTTGCAGGCCTGTGGAGGGTTTGAGCTGGGAGTTGAGAGGACAGCGAACGGGCTTTCGCAGGTGTTTATCACTTAGGGCTATTCGCATGCGTTCGGTCTGTAAAAGAATGTGTCTGGAATGACTGCACAGCACTGGAAAAGCCAGTGTTGCGCTCTGCGGCTCGGAAGCCTGTCTTCGGTCTGTAAATGTTGGGTGGAAGAACCGTGCAAACCCAGAGATGCCACAGCGCTCTGTGAAGTTTGTGGTCTGTATCCTTGCTGTTTGTTTCCTTACTTCCAAAAATAACTTTTTTTTGTTTCCTTACTTCCAAAAATAACTTTTTTTTTCCGCTTCATCCCTACTCGCATTTCCCGATGAGACCGAGTACAACGGTGGTTTAGTTTGGACAGCGAAAGTGGGCATGCAATGAAATAGTTTTTTATACATTTTGCTTCTTTTTATTCACACTGGGGGGAAAGCTTTGTGGCATACTGCAGTATGTACACGTGAAGGCTGTTGCTGGTCCCATGGACTTTCTGCAACTAAAACTTGTTTCTTTTTGGGTGGCAAAAGAGCCCGAAACTGGAAATAAGAAACAAATGTTTTAATTATAGCACTTGTTTTGCAAGAGGGTGCAGAATTGTGGACTCTAATCCAGAAGTGCTAACCTGATCTGAGATGATACTAGGTAGTTTTTCCGCAAGCAGCGAAAACTCCCGTCAGGGCAGTAAGACCCTCTGGCTGTTGAGAGGTTGTCAGGCAGACGCTGATGCTGTCAGGCCTGGAAGGGGCACCAGCGCGGCGACACCAGGATGCTCCATCTGCCTGTGCTGCCCGTTGCCTTGCTAATAAGGGAAGGCGTCCTCGCTGCCCGCATCCTCCTGCCTGGGGGAGCACGTTCGACAGGCAGGTTCTTGCCGGAGCAGCAGCATTGGTTTATTCTCCGCTCCAGCTGCGCTGATCCCCAGGCAGCCTCAATTACACAGTTTTTACACCTCGTTACTCATCTTCCATTTTCTTGTCTTTACTACCCCTTCAGCACTCTTGTCCCTCTTTTTTTGACCCGAGACTCAGCACGTCTCATGTCATGTTTAGGCGTTTCTCTCGCCCTGTTCAGTCAGCTAAAGCTCAGGCCGGAGCCTCGGCACCCGCCTGCAGTCCCGATGGTGGCGTTAGTGTGAGTGATGACACCTCGCTGGTACCTTGCTATTCAGCTAGTGAAACTCGATTGGTTTGCTATGATACAGCCCAAAAAGAAATGTGTTTGGGTGGGGTTTTTTTTGTTTTTTTTGTTTTAAATATTAGGAGTGGCAAGTTTCAACGATATTTTTTTAAGAATGGAAATAAACCCTTTTTTACATATAGGTTATATGGAAGCTGACAGTGAGGCAAGTCTGCTTCTGTTTTGTGATGTTAAGATACTCCTTTACAGGTTAAAAAAATCCAGCTGTCTTAAGGAGAGCTGGACCTGGTCAGGGTTGTGGGGTAACAGGGCCTTGATGATGCTCAGTTGCTTGAGCAGACTGAGAGAGCTGGAATGGAAATAAACCCTTTTTTACATATAGGTTATATGGAAGCTGACAGTGAGGCAAGTCTGCTTCTGTTTTGTGATGTTAAGATACTCCTTTACAGGTTAAAAAAATCCAGCTGTCTTAAGGAGAGCTGGACCTGGTCAGGGTTGTGGGGTAACAGGGCCTTGATGATGCTCGGTTGCTTGAGCAGACTGAGAGAGCCGGGAAGCAGAGCGTGGCCGGATGGAGGGGTAGCAAAGCAACTGCTGCTCCCCAAAGCCAGAGCAGCATGAAGGTTTAAGTAGGGAAAATCCCGGTAGAGAGCTCGTGGTGGAGACTGGCAAGAATTTTTATCCTCTCTCACTGCGAGCTGATGCTCGGTTGCTTGAGCAGACTGAGAGAGCCGGGAAGCAGAGCGTGGCCGGATGGAGGGGTAGCAAAGCAACTGCTGCTCCCCAAAGCCAGAGCAGCATGAAGGTTTAAGTAGGGAAAATCCCGGTAGAGAGCTCGTGGTGGAGACTGGCAAGAATTTTTATCCTCTCTCACTGCGAGCTCGGTGCGTGGAGGAGCAGTAAGGTCGTTAACGAGTAAATTGAAGTTGTGGCTTTGAGAGAAGTGGGTCTTCATCACAGCGATTTCATAAATGTTTTCAGCTACGTGCGCAGCGCTGCAGAGAGACTCTTCTTCCCTTATTCGGAGTATTTCTGCAGTTTTCTTTGAAAAGAAACAGAGGGCTTTTTGTAAAAAGGTACGATATTTGGCAGAAGTCTTGAATGATGGGAAATTAATCCAAGTTCTGTGGTCAGATATCCTTGTTACACCTAACCTCTCTTGTGACAAAGATGAACTTCCTCTGAAGTTTCTGCTTTGCTCTTTCTGTTTAAGTAAACAAATCCCATGTTGCAGAAAACCGTACGTGTCTTGCAAGCCTCGTTCTGTGCGAATTCTGGGTCAAGATGCTTGAGTCTGGTGACGAGGAGAGGTTTAGCTGGGGCTGAATGAACGCAGAGGATGGCGCGTCCTGTGTCTGGTTATTTGAAGTTAGGCGCGAAGTATAAGCCTGCGAGGCAGATTTTATTTTTTTAATGATGCTCTGCCGTGCCGCGCTGTACCTGTCCTGAGCGCTTTGCCAGGGCGAGCTCACGTGGATAACCTCAAATGCTGATTCACTGGGGCTCTTAATGTGAACCGGAGTGAAGGTACGATGTGCCCTGCAAAGTGATTCTCGTGCTGATATAATAGTAGATAAGGAATGTAAAATAATAAGCATTTAAGAAGTTAGGTGAAACAAATAGCAAGTAGAACTGCTGGAAGAGGAGGAAGAAATGGCAACGGTTGCCCTGCAGTGCCCTTGCTACGGGGATCCGTGCTGTCTGCGTGATGCCTTATCCAAAGGGTTTCCTCTGTCTTCTCTTCTGCAGGACAGCAAGTGGTTTATTTCTGCCTTTTACAGGACGTAGCAACGCGCGTGTGATGTATTTCTTCCAAATCCTTTGAGGCATTATTACAAATAAGTAACAGGGGTCTAAAAAATGACAAACTCTTGGAAATTATGCAAAGGGGAGATTAGAAACTGCCTGTAAATTTCCAAATTACGGTGATTTAGCAAATACAAGCAACATTATTATGATGGCCGAAAGAGAGCAGTGCTTCTTTAAAAAAATTGATTTTTAAAAACTCAGTGATTTTTGGAGGTAATAGCGTATTTGGATGCGAGGGAGGAAAATTAGACTTGGGCTTCCGCTCATAAAACTTTGGTACCTAAAGATTTTCGGTTATTGTTCCCCTGGCCAGCTGTGGGAATTTCTGTTCGTAGCACCTTGAAAGAAAGAGTTGGTGGGGACTTGTTTCAGGTTTAGTTATGGCTCCCATTGCTACATGTACACTAGTGCGAGAGGCTGACAGCGTAGACTGAGTGCCTGCATTTCGGTTCCTCTCAGCTTGGTGAACGATGAATAAAAACGAGGATTTGGGTAATCGTGGAACAGCCCAGCTTGGAGGGGACCTCGAAAGATCATCTGGTCCAAAGAGCACCTGGACCAAAAATGATAATCCCACAAAAAAACCCCTCCTGATGTACAAAGCACAAACGCCAAACAAGAAGCAGCAAGGTTTCTCCTCTGCCCTGCTAGCTTCCGAAGTGCAGCCTGTTCCTGAGTGCGGGAGCAGATGTGTTTACTGAACGGGCACCGTGTTATTTGCCGTCACGAGGTGTGAGCAGGGGCTGTAGCCAACATGAAAATGGGTGGACTGGCCCCAGTACCAAGGTTACAGTTGTGGCAGCCTCCGGGATCCACCTAGAAGGCAAGTCCAGCCTGCGCAAGGACAGGTGAGCGAGTTGCCTTAAGCTCCCTCTTGCCGTGGCGCAGGGGGGGATAACCGCCAGAAAGCCTGGCGAGGGGCTTGGGAGTGACGGCTGATTTCCAGGTGAGTTTTAGGCAAAATAACGTAAACCCGGAGCGTCGGAAGGGACTGAAATTGAACGGATCAATAGAAAATAACTTCCCGCCCCATTTTATTGGGTTGAGCTGTAGGCGTAATGCTCAAATATTTCGCTCATCCTATGCTTCATGGTGTGCTAGGGACCTCTGGAGACTCAGAAGCATGTCCAGCAGTTGATTACAAAATGATTGAAGAGGCTTTTATTAGCGACGTTCCGTTTGAAAGGGCTGGTGAGGCCTCGGTGTGTGCTTCTGGGGCAGTCAAGCCTAATAATCAAAAACATTACAGAATGTATTTATTATTTTGTCTCCCGTTCTATCCATTGTAAACCAGAAAATCAACCACGGAGCACAGCTAGGGCTCGTGAAGGTCTCGGGGGTAAGAAGAGCGCGTCTCCTCTTGCTGTACACGTGCTCCTGTTACCAATTAAAAATTTTTGGCTGCCGTTCTGGAAAGAATAAGAATTCAGTGTTCCGGCATTTCCTCTCTACGCTGTTGGACAAGGATGGGACCTAAACCACAAGACTTGTGCTTGGTACTTATTGCCACATGCAAAAGGAAGTAGAGAAACTTCTGTTCTGGGGGTGTGTTGTAGTGAAGCATCTCCCAGTTTTCTTTTTCTTTTTTTTTTTTTAAATAAAAACTTTCTTGTTGCCCAAAATACCTCAACTGTGGGAAGAGTCCCTTTTGTGCCTCGTACACTGATTTCCCGCGAGTCCTGTATTTCTTTCTTAGCAATTCACATGTGGGGGGAAAAAGCCACCTGAGGGGCACAGCGTTTTTCCTTCTTCTGTAGGCTAGAGTAGCTTAACCAGTCATTCTGGTTAATCTTAATTGTCAGCTAAAATATAAAGAAGATAAAAATCTTGGGTAATGTGGTTTTTGTTAAGTAGAATATAATGAAATATCACTTTTCATATAGTAATTTCATTTATATTATAATCTGATGTCTGTCTGGAAAGTGGATGCGTCGTTAATTCTTTTAAAGAGGAAGTCTTGGTTTGGAAGGTCAAGGAGAACTGCTTGTATGTCTTCAGAAATAAAAATAAATTCAAGTATTAAATCTAGTTTTTAATAGTTTCAAGTATTTAAACAGCTGCTGTTGTCTTCTGCGCTGCTCACAGCCGAGCTGTTCTAGCGCGCGAGATTGTTGAAGAGAATCTGAACTCACCCAGCTGTACTGCCCAAACTGGAGGTCGGGGACATAAATAGGCAAAATAAATGCAGAAATAAGCTGGGGCGGGGTTTGGTTTTGGGGGTTTTTTGGGTTTTTTTTTTCCCCCTTTTTTTCAAAATGCCCAACTACTTCTTAAAAAGCCCTTAACCTACAAGCTGCACGTGAGAAAGGTCTTCTCTTTGTTCAGGGAAAATAGAGCCCAACGTCAGCTGCTGCTTTCCTTCGGAGGGCGGGCGAGATGTGGCGATGGAGCAAACCGGTCCGATACTGCTGCTGAGGTGAAGAGACATTTAAACGTGCTCACTGCTTAACTCTTGCCTCCTCCACCCCTTGCAGAATAGCCGGTGTGGGAGAGCGTCACTCCGTCCGTTACGACTGTACCGTGGATATGCTACCCCCTCGGGAGAGTCTGGGTACGTAGAAGGTTTTGGAGGGTGGAATTGGTTCTTCTGGTGCGTTGACCAAGAGGGAATCTGCTCCTTAGTTTCATGTGAGGGCAAACTGGTAGTGGTGGGATTTTTTTTGTTGAGTAACTCTTATTCTCATGGTTTTGTGTGTTCCTTGTTTGATTCGGTCAGATTTAAATGAAGCGCATCAAGATGATCAATATTTAGAAGGAAGGTTGCGGGTTGCCGTCTTATCTTTGGGTTAGTCATGAACCAGTACGGTACCAGGGATTCGCTGGCGCTGAAAGCGCTTTAAAGTGGGTGCTGGGTTTGTTGGCAGGCTTCTGGAACAGAGCGGTTGTCCCCAGCTGTAAGGTAAAGACTTACAACCTGTGTGTGGTTTGTCATGTAACACAATTTACATAACTTTCACTCCTCTTCTCCCCCCCCCGCCCAGTGTTTCTGTAGGCAAAATCATTGGTGCAGGTGTCCTGTTTGTGGGCGGAGGAGTAGGTGGAACCATCCTGTATGCCAGCTATGATACGCAATTCCGGGAGAGCGTAGAGAAGGCTGTTCCTTACTCTGATAAACTCTTTGAAATGGCACTTGGTCCCGCACCTTATAGCCCACCGATGCCAAAGAAACCGGTAAGTGTTTCCCGTTCACCCCCACCCTTTCATTTTTCCTTTTTTTAAAGAGAGCATCTGCTCTTAGTTTTCAAGTTCTGATTAGTTTTGTTGTGTGCTAGGTGCAAGGATTGTGTACTGAGGTACTACGTGGTGCTGCACAACGGTGCCGCTTGTACGTTTGCCATTATCGTCTTGCGATTGTGGTCTGTGGGTTGTAAAACTGTTATTTTTATTTACAGTAAAATAATCTAGTAGGATCCTAACTGAATAGCCCTTCTGCTTATACTCGGATAAGTTGGGGGGAGAGAGAGGTAGGCGACGCATTGGAATTCAACTGTTTTACTGTGGCTAGAGATTCAGTGTAGTTAGCGATATAGCCGGATTAGACAACTTTTATTCTAAGCTGAATTTATTTTAAAGAAAACTGAGAACTTTTCAAATCAATAAAAGTTTGAATGGTACAGAGCCATGCATGAGCATCATACTTCGAAATCCTAGTGACACGACCCCGCAGAAGGGAAAACTTGATACAGCCTTCAGCACAACCCTGGAAATTGAATCTGGAAGTTTCTCTGTTCCTGCATCGGAAAGCAAATGCTTCCCAATTATCCAAGAATGCTAAAAAGCTGCTCCAGCCACGGCTGTCCTGAGCTTTCAGAAGCCATTTGACCTTCAAGAAACCCAAAATATTTTTAATTGGAGTTTAAGAAAGCAGTTCTTAATGAATGGGAAAATATCAGTTAACCCAAACTGTACCTCTTCTGGTTTTAGCTACACTTGACTCGTGACCATCCAGGCTCCTCGTGCCTCCCAGGCACAAGTAAACTTTGCAAAACAGATGGGTCAGACGGCAAAGTTATCATCTGCCCAGTCACGGCTCTAACCCAATTGCTTTTATTTTTACCTTGTGGCTTTGCATGATGGATATTAAAGGATTAATAGCACAAAAGCTCACAATACCCTGCGCCTGAGTAAGCGTTCGCCTGCCCTGAACGCTGGCATCTGAATCCTTTTAAAGGGAAATCAGTGAAGTCGTGCAACTCTGATTCTTCCGTGCCTGTCAACCCCACACCATGCCTGTAGCATCTTCTGTTCAGTGATATCCAGACAAAATCATCGTTTGTTCTTTTTTTAAAAACATATCTCTAATTATGCAGTCACATACCTTTAAAACAATTATGTATTTTTTTTTTTTTTCCACTACAACTTGAAAAGGAATTGCCTAGAGACTGAGCGGGATGGGAGGGGTGACTCCCGTAAGTGTTGGTGGACAAAAAATTACAATTGAGGGAGCCAGCTGTTGGAGCAGTTACCTGAAAAACTGAAGCTGGGCAGAGAAGACTGATGGCCTAACTTGTTTTGACACTAAATGCTTGAGAGGTTTGAAATGAAGAGGAGAAGTGTCAACTGAATTAATTGAAGATACACCTGTATGGACTAAATAATGTCCGGGGGGGGAAATAATTGAAATCTGCTTTCTGGAGTTGTTTTAGACCTTCACGTGCGTGTGATTTTTGTAGTTTCTGCATTATCTGTAGTGTTCAGCACGCGCAGAAGCGTTTGGAATATTTGGGACATGAAATTATTTGCTTCTTATGCATACCTAAATAAATATTTGTTTGTAGTGAAAACTGCCACTACTATACCTTCAGTTTCGGAGAGGTGAAAATTGTAAAGATTCCTTCTAAATTAAAAATCAAGGCGAGAAATCATACGGCCTTGCTACTGTTCTCATGCGTACCTTGAAGTTCAGATTTATGATACAGTCGTCTGGACACGGAATTGTTCTTTTCCATTATGATGGAGTCGGTGAGACACAGGCTGTTTGGAAAACTGATGGTGTTTCTTATTTTCGACTTTTCAAGATACAGCAAGGTCCACTGAAGATCTCATCTGTAGCAGAAGTAATGAAAGAGTCTAAACAGCCCGCTACCAAATCCCAGATGAGCAAAACAGAAGCTGTTGCTCCTTCAGAGGAAAAAGAAGGTAAATTTACAGAATATCATGTAGGGAGAAGCAAAAGACCTAATGATCTCCTATATCATACACGCTAGTGTAGATTAAAACAGTCCTTTGGAATGGTTGAAGAGGAGTATGTTATAGTTTCTTAGAATTAATGTTATTTTCTTTTCAGTCATAAGAAAATTTGCCTAAAATGGCTTTAGCCTTTTTTTTTTCTATTTTTTAGGAAATTTATTTACTTTGTGGAATATTTGGGATCTAAGATAAACAATGACTATCCTGCATAGCTTAGATATGAGACTCAGCGGGAAGAGCGCTTTGGGTGCTGGACTCTGAGGCCGTTTACCTCCTCTTCTTCTTGCAAGCGCAAGAAGCTTAATTTTGGATAATTACTGAGCTACTGTAAAGCCAGATCAAATGGAACTGGTTTAGAGAGGAGCAGTTGTGACATCTTTTTACATTTGTCTCTCGTGGCTGTGTGTGTATGTAAGTAACACCTGGCTGCTGTTTGTCCAGGAAATTCTCTTTTTCTGGAAATAATAGTATCAGTGTCCAAATAATACATTTCTACAGAGGAAAAAAATTAAGTCTTACATCCCTGTTCTTACATTATAGCACATATATACTAACTGGTTTTGTTCTATAACTGTATTTAACAGCAGGCAAGGCTGCAGCACAGATCATCTCTGCAACAGGTGTAGCCATGTCGGTGCCAGCTCCGGGGATACAGACTGAAGAAGGTGAAAAAGGTCGTATGGACACGATGAAGGAAAACAAAATCCTGTAGCTTCGAGTGCATAAATTCTTACTTCTGTGTTGGTATTTGTCGGTTTTTAAAGGCGCGATTCTTTGTGCCTTTTGCAGAAGAAAACTTCCATCATCCGTTAACAGATTTTTAACGTACTAAGAAGCTGAGATTGAGACCTGGGACAGGTATAGGCGTGCACGCGAGAGGAAAGCCTGCCTTTATGCTGAACCAGAACTCGTACAGTGCGGTTTGCCTCCGCAAACTGGTGGCTTTCTGATTGCTGTTCGGAAAAGCGTGTCTGCCCAGGGCCAAGTGAAGAAACTGCATTTATTGTTTAACTCAACAGGAAGCACTAGCTTCTATATGATAGTCTCTTTCAGATGAGATGATATTAATTTCTTTATATATGAACACAGTTCATAAAAAGTATGCCAGCAATAAGTAAATACACTGTTCAGAGTTGGCATCAGCATTATTAAAAGGTAACCTGATGGTTTTTGTTGCAGCATGAGTCTGAGAGCTGAGAGGTCTGGGCTCTCTCCTCAGCTCAGATGCAGACTTGCTGTTGGTCTTGAGAGAATTACTTAGGTCAACGCTCACTCTTAAAGGCATTTTAAGCAGCCTTAGGCTAGGGAATAGAGTATAATAGTGATTCACCATAGCTCCCTCCCTAATCTCTCTTTACCTTGGCTGGACTCTCCAAGCATGCCGAAGGAGAACTGAAAAAAAACATACTCACTTAAATTTTAAACTTGGCTCCATAAGTGTTTTCCAGTTCTTGCTTTGCCTTTCACTTCTGAATCTTGTATATTTTTGTAACTAGTCAACATAAAATCTACAGATGCATGTGAGGTATCCATGCTACAATTTTTAATTTTAAGAAGATTTAAGACTGACCTTTGTAGTTCTGGGTATAAAAAACACTTGAGGTAGTTTCAGCATGGCTTCGTGCAGAAGTCAGATTTATACGGTGATACTGACTATAAAAATCAGTTTTGAAAAGAAAGTTACTTCCCTACAAGTAATCCATATACTAATTTGGACTCTCTGCTAAAACAGTTTAACTCTTTTTACTTCTGAACAGGTAAAGAACAGGAAGAACATGCTATAAAAGAACGGTCACCAGAAGAAGTTGCAGCCCGGCTTGCCCAGCAAGACAAAGAGGAGCAAGAGAAGATAGCGGGTAAGTCCATACTGGTAGTTTTCCTATGTGTGTTATACGTGACAGAAGAATTGTTGGGCTGTATTGGCTTTGGAGTTCTAAGTTGCTTACCCACCTCGTTGTTGTTGTCCCTGTGTTGTGTTGTGTTGGCAGAATGAGTGGTGTTGAAGCTTCTTCCACCCACTAAGAAGTCACTGATAGTCAAAGAATGATGGAAAATTTGGGGTTGGAACGGGCCTCCCAGGTCTCTAGTCCAGCCCCCTGCTTGGAGAGTTGGGGCAGGTTGCTCAGGGCCTTCTCCCCTGGAGGTATGAAGCTCTCCAAGGATGGAGATTGTTCCACCTCTCTGAGCAGCTTTGCCAGTGCTTCTTATGATGGAGAACTTGATACATCCAATTAATTTCTCTTGTTGGCACTTGGATCTGTTGCCTCTTGCCCTTTCTCTGGGCAGCCCTGAGAAGTCTGGTTCAGTCTCTTCTGTAACACTCCTTTAGATGTGGAAGGCATTACTGAAGATACCCCTTCAGCTTCTCTTCTTCAGGCTAGAAGAAGCCTTGATCCCTCAGCCTCTCATCTGTGCCATGTGCTCCCATCCCCTAACCATCTTTAGTGCCTCTCCAGTGTTCGCTCCCCGGTTTGTTTGTACCTTTCTTATACAGAGTCTCTCAAAACGAGACCACCGTGTTCCAGATGTAGTCTCGTAAGTGCCAATTAGAGGGAAATCATTCCTTCACTGCTTCTGTGGGATGTGCTCGTTTGGTGCAGCCCTGTTCGCGGTCAGGACTCATTGCTGCCAGAGCACGCTGTTGACCCGTATTCAGTTTGCCATCTTCTGGGATCCCCGGGTCCTTGTCTACACAGCTGCTGCCTGGACTTGTTCGATAGTGGTTCAGGGACAGCCTGTCGAGGCTCTGTGGAGAGTTGCCTGTAGGTTCTGGGCTGGGAACTGTGACAGTTCCTTGCTTGGGTTCTAACTCAGACAGACCTATTAATCCAGCTGTATTATTGAGAGGTGGTCTGGCTTTTCCTGTGTCCCAAAACTCATGTCCGCCTTGTGTGTCTTGCTCAAAACAATGAGCTTTGCTTCCCCCTCACCCCCCACTTGGTTTATTAGATTTTAAATACTTCTGGGCTGTTGTTTGGTCTTGGTTTGGCTGCAGCATCATTGTTTAAATCAGGAGTTTTGGGCCCTTTCCTGGTTTGCCTCAGGGGAAGCCAGAAAAAGAGAGAAGTGTTTTTCTGGTAGATAGTGTTCTGCTGTCGAGCATGTCTGGGCAATCTGTACCTTGATACTTACCTTCTGAAAGCAAACCCAGCTCAAGCTGCAGATTGATTGCAGTGTTAGAAAGCTTCCATATCATCATCCAGCCAGTGTTGACGAGGATGAGAGGGAGACCAGCCCTTTGGAGAAACGGATGGGTGTTGAAGGATGACCTCTGACTTGGGGAATGCAGGGATGGCTGACTGCAATGGCTCTGCAGACGACCTGTGGTGAGGGAAGGAGTCTTTGGGGGTGGGTAGGCTAGAGGCATTGACTACAAGGATGCTGAACAGAAACTGTATTTCAAGTAAGTGAAAGTTTACTGTTAACATAGGTGTAGCCAGTGAAAAAAAATAGGCTTGAAAGGGAGTTTAACAGTACTGAGGCCGTGTATTGGATGTGCTTCAGCCTGCTGTGGGAGCTACAGCCTTTTTACTTTATTATTCTTGTAGTGCTTGGAAAGGGCTGATGGTGGAGGAGGCGCTGGCACAGTGTGCCGTGCCTGATCTGACCTGTCCGACCGCTGTGCACGTGAAATGGGGTCTCGGCAGATGCGTCGACCACGCTCAGACTTTTCCTCTGACTGTTTTGGTCGTCGGCCAAAGTCCGAGCCTTGGGCTGTTGTTGCACGTGAGGGATGAGAAGGGTGTACAAGCCTGGCCTTACCAGGCTCGGAGTAGACATGCTGGTTGTGGTCTGCTGCTGCTTGCTTCTGTTCAGAGCTTTATCTGGTGTAGAAGAGCAACATGAACAGCAACAAGAGGCTTGGCATTAGTTGTCTGCTTCGTACAAGGACTTTTTTGCAAGTGAAGAAGCTGAGATGTTACACTGAAAAAATCCAGAGGAGTATTTACTGGAAAGCTGGATTTACTTACCCCAGTACTTAGAAATAAATGTCTGGCTCCAGAAAGGCAGACGTTGCTCACTCTGATGAACCATTCTGATTTGGTTCCTGCTTGAATAATTAATAGCTTATTTGTGCTTCTATACCAATAGGAATAGATAGTTGAGTCCACTGCCGCCTTGGCTAGGAAGGATAAATCTGCGTTTGGAATATATCTTCCGTGTGGAAGATCGAAAAATTTACTTGTTTTCTCTTAATAACCATTGTAACAAGTGAAGATGGAAAAAATGGTTAAATGCACCCCCCTGCAGAAACACGGTAAAGGTCTTCCACCGAGTGGCTTTACTGCTGTAAGTGCAGACTTGTACCTTAGTACCCTTCTAAATAAGGAGCGTGTCCTGGTCAACCTTCTTCTGTAGGCTGCGGTTCCCAAACTGACCAACTCTTTTGGGTCATAGAAAATAACGTAAGGAGACACAGAGGATGTAACGTGTCAATTTACTAATCCTACGGTTCTTTTCCTTGCCACCCACTAAGAAGTCACTGATAGTCAAAGAATGATGGAAAATTTGGGGTTGGAACGGGCCTCCCAGGTCTCTAGTCCAGCCCCCTGCTTGGAGAGTTGGGGCAGGTTGCTCAGGGCCTTCTCCCCTGGAGGTATGAAGCTCTCCAAGGATGGAGATTGTTCCACCTCTCTGAGCAGCTTTGCCAGTGCTTCTTATGATGGAGAACTTGATACATCCAATTAATTTCTCTTGTTGGCACTTGGATCTGTTGCCTCTTGCCCTTTCTCTGGGCAGCCCTGAGAAGTCTGGTTCAGTCTCTTCTGTAACACTCCTTTAGATGTGGAAGGCATTACTGAAGATACCCCTTCAGCTTCTCTTCTTCAGGCTAGAAGAAGCCTTGATCCCTCAGCCTCTCATCTGTGCCATGTGCTCCCATCCCCTAACCATCTTTAGTGCCTCTCCAGTGTTCGCTCCCCGGTTTGTTTGTACCTTTCTTATACAGAGTCTCTCAAAACGAGACCACCGTGTTCCAGATGTAGTCTCGTAAGTGCCAATTAGAGGGAAATCATTCCTTCACTGCTTCTGTGGGATGTGCTTTTGTTTGGTGCAGCCCTGTTCGCGGTCAGGACTCATTGCTGCCAGAGCACGCTGTTGACCCGTATTCAGTTTGCCATCTTCTGGGATCCCCGGGTCCTTGTCTACACAGCTGCTGCCTGGACTTGTTCGATAGTGGTTCAGGGACAGCCTGTCGAGGCTCTGTGGAGAGTTGCCTGTAGGTTCTGGGCTGGGAACTGTGACAGTTCCTTGCTTGGGTTCTAACTCAGACAGACCTATTAATCCAGCTGTATTATTGAGAGGTGGTCTGGCTTTTCCTGTGTCCCAAAACTCATGTCCGCCTTGTGTGTCTTGCTCAAAACAATGAGCTTTGCTTCCCCCTCACCCCCCACTTGGTTTATTAGATTTTAAATACTTCTGGGCTGTTGTTTGGTCTTGGTTTGGCTGCAGCATCATTGTTTAAATCAGGAGTTTTGGGCCCTTTCCTGGTTTGCCTCAGGGGAAGCCAGAAAAAGAGAGAAGTGTTTTTCTGGTAGATAGTGTTCTGCTGTCGAGCATGTCTGGGCAATCTGTACCTTGATACTTACCTTCTGAAAGCAAACCCAGCTCAAGCTGCAGATTGATTGCAGTGTTAGAAAGCTTCCATATCATCATCCAGCCAGTGTTGACGAGGATGAGAGGGAGACCAGCCCTTTGGAGAAACGGATGGGTGTTGAAGGATGACCTCTGACTTGGGGAATGCAGGGATGGCTGACTGCAATGGCTCTGCAGACGACCTGTGGTGAGGGAAGGAGTCTTTGGGGGTGGGTAGGCTAGAGGCATTGACTACAAGGATGCTGAACAGAAACTGTATTTCAAGTAAGTGAAAGTTTACTGTTAACATAGGTGTAGCCAGTGAAAAAAAATAGGCTTGAAAGGGAGTTTAACAGTACTGAGGCCGTGTATTGGATGTGCTTCAGCCTGCTGTGGGAGCTACAGCCTTTTTACTTTATTATTCTTGTAGTGCTTGGAAAGGGCTGATGGTGGAGGAGGCGCTGGCACAGTGTGCCGTGCCTGATCTGACCTGTCCGACCGCTGTGCACGTGAAATGGGGTCTCGGCAGATGCGTCGACCACGCTCAGACTTTTCCTCTGACTGTTTTGGTCGTCGGCCAAAGTCCGAGCCTTGGGCTGTTGTTGCACGTGAGGGATGAGAAGGGTGTACAAGCCTGGCCTTACCAGGCTCGGAGTAGACATGCTGGTTGTGGTCTGCTGCTGCTTGCTTCTGTTCAGAGCTTTATCTGGTGTAGAAGAGCAACATGAACAGCAACAAGAGGCTTGGCATTAGTTGTCTGCTTCGTACAAGGACTTTTTTGCAAGTGAAGAAGCTGAGATGTTACACTGAAAAAATCCAGAGGAGTATTTACTGGAAAGCTGGATTTACTTACCCCAGTACTTAGAAATAAATGTCTGGCTCCAGAAAGGCAGACGTTGCTCACTCTGATGAACCATTCTGATTTGGTTCCTGCTTGAATAATTAATAGCTTATTTGTGCTTCTATACCAATAGGAATAGATAGTTGAGTCCACTGCCGCCTTGGCTAGGAAGGATAAATCTGCGTTTGGAATATATCTTCCATGTGGAAGATCGAAAAATTTACTTGTTTTCTCTTAATAACCATTGTAACAAGTGAAGATGGAAAAAACGGTTAAATGCACCCCCCTGCAGAAACACGGTAAAGGTCTTCCACCGAGTGGCTTTACTGCTGTAAGTGCAGACTTGTACCTTAGTACCCTTCTAAATAAGGAGCGTGTCCTGGTCAACCTTTCTTCTTCTGTAGGCTGCGGTTCCCAAACTGACCAACTCTTTTGGGTCATAGAAAATAACGTAAGGAGACACAGAGGATGTAACGTGTCAATTTACTAATCCTACGGTTCTTTTCCTTGTAGTTTAATTCAGTTAATTTTTTTTTTTTCCCCAGCCCTTGCAGCAACTCTAGAAGGAGCCCTAAGCGCAACAGCTCGTATAACCCTTCAGGCGATTACTGCCCAGGAGTCTGCTGTGCAAGCAGTGAATGCCCATTCGCAAATACTGAAGGAGGCCATGGACAATTCTGAGGTAAACTGGACAAATGGGGACAATTTGCATTTTTTTTTTTTTGCTTTGTGTTCAGCAAAACTTTTCATCTCACAATTAAAGATAATGTAGGAAGCTTTTCTTGCAGCATCTTCGTGTTTATCACAGTTTTAACTAATCTTTCCACTCATGAAATGTGGTGTGAATGAATAATAAAGTGGTTTTACGTTTGACTTTTTCCCCCCCCAACTCCTTTATTCCCCTTCAGCAAGTAGAAAAATTCAAGTTAATACACAGATAATCTTCACATTGTATTTTAATTCATTGTATTTTAATTCCCAAGCCCCTTTTTTACCTAAATATAGTTAGGGTATCATACTGTCCACTCTGATAATTCGGTTGAACCATTCCCTCTGCCAGAATCTTGCTGGCTTGTGCGTTTCTTGTTTGGAAGCGAGTAGGGGATGTACGAGCGATACCAGCTTGTGGTTCTGGTGTGCTAATGCTGGGGTTTGTGTGAAGCGCTGCTTCCTATTCAGTCTTGGAGCAGTGGATACAATTTAGTGGTTAATCAATGGACAGGGGCATACAGGCAACTAAACAAGCACTTGAGATTTAATCTAGTAGTTAGAAAAACAGGTAGCTTAAGAGTTTGCTTTTAAGCTTAAGTATTAAGCTTACTTTAAAATTAAGCAACTTAAAAGTATTACGGTACTTTAAGTATTAAGCTTAAAAGCAATTTTAAAGTATTACAGTACTTTAATACATGTAGAGATTTCCCCCCCGTGCTGTGGCACCACATAAGCTTTTCTGCGTGGGCAAATGGCTGTTGCTCAGGTGGAGAAAAACATTCAAACAAAAAAAGCCATTGGAAGGGAAAAATCATTCGTCTTCCAGCTGTGCTGCTGGTAAAACGATGAAAATGTTGCTCAGTTTGAGTGAAATGAATGTAGCAACTTCTGAATCTCTACAGGTTTTTCCACCCCCCCCCTTCCCCCCCCCCTTCCCCCTTTTGATAACTCTCATCTCATGAGTGTGGTGGCCCTAATTAGGCATCTATGCTGCTTAGGCTGCTGGGGAGACAAAATCGTCCCAGTGGCGCACGCTGGAGGAAGCGCTGAAGGATCGGAGGAGAGCGGTGGATGAAGCTGCTGATGCCCTTCTGAAAGCCAAGTAAGTTGCTCGTTTTTAAGGCTTATCGAGTGGTAAGTTGATATTGCCCACGCGAGGGCCGGCAGACACCAGATGAGTTTCTAGAAAGTATGCAGTCACCTGTGTTCATATTAAACTGATGTGTTTATGCCCAATCAAAAAAGTTGCATACACTAATAAATATTTTAATTTCCAGTTTGTACATCTTAGGTGCCTGTGCACATGGTCCTCACTGTACCAAAGAGTCTGAAACAGTCTTATTCTTCTTTTTAACAACTTGTTTATCTCTTTAATACTTATCTACAGTGCTGGTAAGTTCAAGTAAGCTTAAAAAAAAAAATCCATAATCCTTTTTGTATCATTTTTGGATAATTTTGTCATTATTAAAGCTATTGTAAGGACTCCATGACTGCACTCTCTGTGTAATGGTGTTACTGACTCAATAGCTGCTTTTAGTTGTAATGAAAAATTAAACCTTACGACATCGTTTGGCAGTTCCATCTGTCAGCAGAGTTACTTTTAAAGTTAGATTTTTACTAAGCGCGTGCCTAAGAAAAAATCTGAGTTCTGAAACGGAGCACTGCTCGTAACCCAAGGTTCTGTATGAACCGCGTTGATGCGCATTGGGTCTGGTGTGCAGACTCACTGCGTAGGGATTAGCAGCAAAAATAAGATGACAGACAAGTATCTCCAAGTTGCCCTTGTAATGAGGGTAGACATAAATTTGGAAGCCCTTCTGATGCTTCTGAGGCTGAGGGGGCAACATCATCCCTGAAGTTGCACGGTTGCTGTTTAAGTTACAAACGTCTCTTATCTTTGAAGTTGCTGTGCTGACTAAAAACAGTTAGGAGGTGTAACTGAGGTTTCAAAGAGTAAAACAAAGCTAACGCAAACCCCAGATGCGCTAGCTTTCATTCTCTGTTGCTCTACTGGATGCCTTCACTTTTATTTATTTACTTGTTTGTTTATTTTAAAGCTTGTTCCTTATTCCAATGAGGCCATTAGAAACCTCCATTGGTTTGAATGGATTTGGAAAAGGAACGCTTTTTCACTTTTTCTTTGATTTCCAATGCTTATTCAGATTAGAGGAAAGCAGTTCGTTCTTAATTACAAAAAAAATAAATCCATCTTTACAGAGCTCTATAAATTTTCTCCCATCCTCATTGATCTCCACCAGTCACCATGTCCAAAACACTTCTGCAAGAGTAAGCCATCTATATGAAAAATGTTTCCTTGATACTCTGTTATGTGATAGAGATGTCTGCCTTCTAACGCTAACTTAGTTTTACTAATACTAACTCCTTTCAGTGAATTTTCTTTCATCTGCCCCTCCAGCTAAGTCTTGAGTACCTGAGTACTAATTGCACTATAAATAATTCTCATTTTACATGGGACAGACCCACGGACATCTTTAGGTTTCAGGCTGTGGGGAAAAAAAAATAATCTTTAATCACAGCATCTTAGCCATGGAGCTGGTAGATGGGAAGCACCCGTGGAGTTATCCAGTAGCTCCCTATAAATACCTAACTCCTTTCAGTGAATTTTCTTTCATCTGCCCCTCCAGCTAAGTCTTGAGTACCTGAGTACTAATTGCACTATAAATAATTCTCATTTTACATGGGACAGACCCACGGACATCTTTAGGTTTCAGGCTGTGGGGAAAAAAAAATAATCTTTAATCACAGCATCTTAGCCATGGAGCTGGTGGATGGGAAGCACCCGTGGAGTTATCCAGTAGCTCCTCCTATAAATACAGACAGCATAAAGTAAACTTTTCTTTGGGGTTATGTTGTAAGACCCGCACGCAGCTTCTAATTAGCAGCTTCTTCTCTTTTCAGAGAAGAGTTAGAGAAGATGAAGGGTGTAATCGAGAATGCCAAGAAGTCTCAGATCGCAGGAGCCAAATCTCACATTATCGCGGCAGAAGAAAATCTTCATCATATGATAGTTGACTTGGACAACGTCGTGAAAAAGGTAGTGCTTCCACAGACTTTTTAGCTGCCATTAGAGTAAGGACCACTTGGCAGCTTGTGCAGGCCTCCCGTTCCCAAGTCCTCTGTAGTAGGTTAAATATTTTTCAAGTATAAATTCTAGTCTTTTTTAGCTATATTCAGTCTTTGAGCTGATTATATACCACTGAACAGTCATGACAAGATCTTTGCAAGAAGAACTTGAACTCTGTCCTGAAAGAGTCTCCAGCCAGCTTGATTGTCCTTTCTGTAGGCGACTTGTAATTCTTTCCATTTGATGCTGAGAGGAATTTGAATTTACCATGAGGTTAGGGAGGAGTAGGAGCAAATTGTGCTCATGACTTAGTGGGTAAATCACTTCACAGCTCAGAAGGCTGGGGAAGAAATGTAAAGGTGAAATTATCTCCTTTGCAGCACAGTTGATAGTTCATCAGGTGCGTTTTGAGTGGAGAATTTAGCCTAATAGTGGGAATATCAGCACTTACTGAGAGGGGGGCAGCTGTCGCAGGACTGGCTCACTAGGTCCATATGGTAGCTGAAAGCAGAGAAAAAGAGCTGGAGATCTTTAAAGATATAAACTGAATTCAGATACTCTTTTGGTCCCATCTAGGCTACAGACTGGCTACCTAGTTACAGTGTGTGTGTGAGGAGAAATGGATTTGTGGTAGTTCCAGCAAATAATTATTGTATACAAGAGGTTTGATATCCCAGGGTGGGGGTTTTTTTCTCCCCCAAGTGCGTTTGCTTTGGTTGGGCTGGAGGGTAATGATACCTGCCACTAACTCAGGACCTGGCTTTAAATTAGGTATGCCTTTGTTTGCAATATTTGCCTTGAAAACTAACTGATCTCATTTTTGTTTGTTGCAGGTTCAGGCAGCACAATCTGAGGCCAAGATAGTAGCTCAATATCATGAGCTTGTGGCTATAGCTAGGGAAGAGTTTCAGCGAGAGCTTGACAGCATCACCCCCGATGTACAGCCTGGCTGGAAGGGGCTAAGTAAGTCTCTGATTGCAGGGTTACTTCGTGCTTGTTACATGCCAGTCGCTTTGGTTTGCAGTGTTTCTGTAACTACGGCCACTGAATTGAATGTCCAGTGTCCCGTTTTCCATATCATTTGGTTGGTTTGAAGTGAAAATTAGTTCACAATTAAAATAAGTCATCTAAACCAGGTGTTATGAAGAGGGTTAATTCTGGGAACTACCTGTGCTGTATTGGAAGCTTCAAAAAACGTAGCTCTTGTATGATAAATACCATACGGTTGTGTAAACATCTCTTCCCTCCCCTGGTATTCCAGGAAGAGAGCCGGGTCACTCCAGATTTGGTTCAAATCTGTGTTGCTCACTGATCAAGTATTTGTCTGGTTGACTCTCTGTGATCGTAGCTGTTATAATACGCCATTATTAGAGAGTGATGGAGAACTCCCCGAATTTCTCTAGATCGTCACTGAAATGATAGATGCACTGAAAGATAGAACGCATTGTTCGTACCCTACCTACCCCAGTATATGCTACTTCTAAATTAAACACAGTGACTTGCCTTGAACAGTAGAGAATGCTGCACAGAAGCAGTGAATAGGCATCTTACGTTTTGTTGATGCTATTACTACTGCAGTTCTTTGCCCGAGATCTGAACTCTCACGAGCTGCCTTTCCCTGTGCAGGATAAAGGGAGAACATCTTGGGGTTTGTGATCGCTGCCCTTTTGAGGGAGGAAAGGGAATCTCCTGGTAGCTTCCGTGCACTCAATTTCATACTGGCGTGACCTACTGAAGTATATACAGGACTGACTTGTTAGGGTCCGTGGCTCTCACTGCCGCTTGGGAATTTGTTTCTTAACCAACCGCTTCTGATTTATAAGAACCTAGAAATGTCAGACTAAAATTTCCAGTGTCCTGTTGCACTTTTCTACTTTGAACTTTTATTCCTTGCTTTGGCTAAACTTCAACATCAATCTGTGGGTTTCCAAAGGTGATTTTAGTGGTTGGGATGTTTTGGGCTACATCTTGCCTGTAATATAGAGAGACTTTTACACTCGACATAGTGTTCTTCCTAAGTTCCTGAAGACTTGGACTCACGTTTAAGTCACTGTAGATAAGCAGCTCTTAGTTTTCTGTTTTACTTTTGCATGACTGACTTGCTGTAGTGAATGTGCACTAACTTTTCCAACCTCTCCTCTTTCTGTTGCAGAGATAACTGACTTAGGTGAGTTCCTGTAACTTGTTCTGGTCTTGTGAATGTCATCTCTTCTCTTTGTTTTTTATGTTTGTGTGGTACATCACTTCAAATTACAGGCAGTATCAACAAAGGGGTGAAACGTTGCATTCCTAAAACATTTCAGGCTGAAATACACTTTGGGATCTTTTCCACTAGTTCTGCATGTCTAGCTTAAACCACAAACTCTTTGTCTAGCAGCGCTTCCCAGGTGAGCATGATCGCTGGCCTGTGAAAGCCAGGTTTACATTTTCTTTGTGAATTTAAGCTAGTTGATACCTGCTGCTGAGATTCCGATGAGAAACAGAAACTTTGAGCAATTCCAGTTAAGCTGTGTGACGGTGTTTGTCCTCAAGTAGGCCTGCCTCGCAGCAGTCCTGGCTTGAGGGAGGTGCTGGATCCACCAGCTCCTGCTGATGCCACTGAAATGTCTAGGTACTTCGTGTGCTTGAAAAGCCACATAAGGGCTGTCCTGAGCTGGGTCACCAAAACCAGATTCATTTAATTCGAAGTTGGCTCGATTCTCCGAATTTAATATTCATGATTGATTTTAGAAGTGTTGATTAACTCTTTGATTCTGAGGTTGATTATTACTTATTTTTTCCCTTTTGAACAAAGAAACCTATTAAAACTGGGGTGCAGTAAAGCCCCGTTCTGTACGTAATAGTGTTAAGTTCAACAACTGAGCTTAGTGGTGCTGGTCAGGTTCCCTACTGAACAGAAGCACCGTTGCACCGAGCCCTCCTGCGCCAGTCCTTTCTCCAGCGCTCACCAGCAGAATGGCTGACAGGCTGTTGAATTTCACTTGCTTTGGACCCTGCAGGAATGCTTTCCCGAGTAGTCCCTGGTTTTCCGTACAGGCGATTTAGCTGGCAGCCAGTGCAAAATGAGCTGCAGCATTTTACAGAGCCTATGCCATTCTCAGGTCATCAAATCTACAAACGCTGCAGACGTAGCTCGTGTTGTCCTCCTCTCCCACAAGAAAAGTAGCAAACTCCTTAGCGGACACAGATGTAGTTGTGACCCCTACTGCTCTTTGAGTAGCCAAACCTGAAAGGTACAAATTGGGGTAAGAAATCTGATCGTGACCAGTTGGCCTGGAGGGCTGTTGAAGAGAGAACATGAATTCTGGCCATCTCTCGCAACAGCTTCAGACAGTCTCCTCTGAGTGTGACACGGCTATGGGAGCGTAAACAATAGCTGTGAATCACTTCAAAGAAACTAAGATAATTTATCTCCTAGATAGAAAGTACTTGCTTGTAGGTGTGGCTCAGAAAGTGGTATTGGGCAGGCATTAGTACAGGTCAAGGGCTTGAAGCGCTCGGAAACTTTTCATAAAACATGCTTGCTGGTCAACCATGTGGAGCCTTAGAGTGCTCGAGTGGGAGGTGGGCAAGCACCATGGTGGCAGTTTCCCCACAGACCTTCCTGACACCCTGTGTCTTCTTTAGCTGGCCAGTTATCGACAGATGACTTAAATTCTCTCATTGCACACGCCCACCGTCGCATCGACCAGTTAAACAAGGAGCTGGCGGAGCAGCGGGTGAGGGAACAGCAGCACATCGAGTCGGCCCTGGAGAAGCAGAAACTTGAAGATAAAAAAGCATTTGAGGCAGCCGTGGCCAAAGCGCTGGAGCATCACAAGAGTGAGATTGAAATAGAACAGGAGAAGAAGGTAAAGTGGCGTTAACGCGCCTGTTTGGATCTCTGGCTCAAAAAGGATGTAGAAGAGCTAGAGGAAGCGCACAGAAGAGCAACTGGGATGTTCTTGAGTGATGGGAGACTTCAGATAGGGTGACCCCCACGATAAGCGTGGAAAGGAGATGTTGAGCAAGGAAACGTCTGCAAAGTTAGAATGGTAAAATCAGACAGCGAAACAGGGAATGACTTTTTCACGTTCCTGTCTGCTGTTGGAAATAGGCTCGCTGGGTCGAAGTAAATGTTTGATCTGACCCGGTATGGCCATCTTAGGGCTATGCAGCCCCTCTGCCCTGCCTCCAGGAGGCGTCTCCATGTCCTTCCACTCTCTGCCAGTGGTTTGGGATTCGATTTCTTTCAGAAAGACTATGAAAACGCCTCAGAATTTTAATGCTGCTTTGGACATGAAGCAAGTGCAACTTAAGACATAGGAATTGGGGCACTGGAGGTTTTATCATTTGAGATGCGATATCGCAGGCAGACGCTTCTGCCAAATACTCCTGCTGTTTTCACATGTGTGCCTCTGAAAATGAGATCAAACGCTGGCCATAGTTGGAAAATGTGCATTGACTTGAGGAATACTAAGGATTTCACCTATAGCCTGTAAGTTCAAAGCACTGCAGTGACAAGTACTGAGAGCTCTCTTAAAAAGTTGCTTGACCTATCATCTTTGCATTTAATGTAAGGTTGAAAATGACACAATCCTTTTTTAAAAAAAACAGAAAACGAAAAAACTGTTCAACTGCTTCTAAATAAACCTGCACTCTCTAAAGTGGGGGGGGGGGGATATCGCAGGCAGACGCTTCTGCCAAATACTCCTGCTGTTTTCACATGTGTGCCTCTGAAAATGAGATCAAACGCTGGCCATAGTTGGAAAATGTGCATTGACTTGAGGAATACTAAGGATTTCACCTATAGCCTGTAAGTTCAAAGCACTGCAGTGACAAGTACTGAGAGCTCTCTTAAAAAGTTGCTTGACCTATCATCTTTGCATTTAATGTAAGGTTGAAAATGACACAATCCTTTTTTAAAAAAAACAGAAAACGAAATAACTGTTCAACTGCTTCTAAATAAACCTGCACTCTCTAAAGTGGCTGTTTTATACAAGACCAGGTAAAAGGGGTATTACCATTTTATTAAACTCTAACTTGGACAGTATTACAGCATGTAGGGAAAAGTAAAGTACATTTTGTTTGGAAGCTGGTTTATAAACACCAGTGTTTAGTTTGTCATGTTACTGTATCTTTTATATAGTATTTTGATAGCGGCACTAAGTGCCTAGTGAGTATAACCACCAGTTACAGCCATTGCGGATCGTGAAGCTATTCTTTAGTGTCTTTAGGAAGAGGTTCAGCTATAAAAATGGACCTCGGCAGCTTTTTAAGATGAAACGTGGGCTCTGTCAGGGCCACTTCTATAAAATGTACCCTAGGTAATCACTGATGGATGACATAATCATAGTGTGTGACAAGCAGTTGAAAAATAGCGGTGTAATAACAACCACTTGTGTGTACAGGTTGAAGAAGTCCGAGAGGTGATGGAGAGCGAAATGAGGACCCAGCTCCGACGGCAGGCTGCTGCCCACACAGACCATCTGAGAGATGTTCTTAAGATCCAGGAGCAGGAACTAAAGGTGGAATTTGAGCAGGTGAGGGGGAAGAGCCCCCAAGAGAATTAGGGGGATATTTGAACCCTTGCAAAGCACACGCTTCACAGGATGAGAGTTCTGAAGCATCTTGCAGAAGACTGAAATGCAGGCTGGGGAGGGAAGCCTGCTCATGTTGAAGAGATGATATAAAGTGCCTGAACGCGTAGGTTTTATTCAGATTTGTCTTAAAAGCTTTTGCTATAGGTAAGAAATTGTTGACAGTTACAAGTGCAGTAACTGTTAAATTCACCCTAATAAGGCTTCTTACTGGTATATTGTATTTACTACATGCATTGTCCCTAGCAAGAACAACAGGTTTATAGAAACATATCTTAAAAATAAGGTAAATATGATTAAACAGCTGTTTCTGGTCTGATACATGTATCTTGCTCTGTTTCAGAACTTATCGGAGAAACTCAGTGAACAAGAAATGCAATTCAGGCGCCTTACTCAGGAGCAGCTCGACAACTTCACGTTGGACATAAACACTGCCTACGCCAGGCTGAAAGGAATTGAGCAAGCAGTTGAGAGTGAGCACTGAAATCGCATTTCTTTAAGGATTAAAGTCGCAATCCCCAAGGGCCTGTTACCCAAACCTGGGTGCTTAAACCCAGGCTTAGACACATAGCTCATGGGCCTGGGTTTGCCACACTGCTGAGCACCCAGCAAATCCCAGCTGCATGAGTCCAAAGCTGTCGTCTTGTTCCAACCCTGAATTGCGGAACAGACTTGCTTTAAGATTGAGTGCCGAGGGGGCGACTGCTTTTGAAAGCAGGGTGTTTAAGAGGAATGGCTTTCGCTGCTTGTGTTCAAAACTCGTCCTGTCTGTGTGTCCCTAGCTGAGAGTCCCCTTCTTGGCTTATTTTGCAGGTCACGCAGTAGCAGAAGAGGAAGCCAGAAAGGCCCATCAGCTGTGGCTTTCTGTTGAGGCGCTCAAATATTGCATGAAAACAGCCTCTGGGGATAGTCCCACAGAACCACTGGAGAGCGCGGTGAAGGCCATCAAAGCCAGTTGTTCTGACAATGCGTTTACAGATGCCTTAACAGCAGCTCTCCCTCAGGAGTCCCTGACGAGGGGAGTATACAGTGAAGAGGCCCTCAGAGCACGTTTCTACACAGTCCAAAAACTGGCAAAAAGAGTGGCTATGATCGATGAAACGAGAAACAGCTTGTATCAATACTTCCTGTCTTACCTGCAGTCGCTGCTTGTGTTTCACCCGCAGCAGCTGAAGCCACCTGCTGAGCTCAGCCCTGATGACCTCGATACGTTTAAATTACTGTCTTACGCTTCGTATTGCATTGAACACGGGGATCTGGAGCTGGCAGCTAAATTTGTCAACCAGTTAAGAGGAGAGTCTAGGAGAGTGGCACACGACTGGCTGACCGAAGCTCGAATGACCCTAGAAACAAAACAAATTGTGGATATCTTGACGGCGTATGCCAGTGCTGTGGGGTTGGGAACAACTCAAGTGCAGTGAGCTAGGATTGTAGCTTTGGAGGCAGTTCAGCAATCGTTTGTGCCGGAAAGAAATCCCATGATCTCCTAAAGGTTGCAAACCAAGCTGTTGGCAAGGGCTGGAAGCGTTAAATTAAGGCACGGGTACTGTCTTGTTTCCTTGCACTGTATTTAACTTCACCACCTGTTGTATTTGTATTGGTTTTGAGTTATCATGACAACCAACTTCAGGAAGCTTCTCTACAATTTGTGTAAGAATTTTGTTTCCCCATCTTACCAAGCGGGCTTGTGATCCAACCAAAATAATGTTTGTAACCTACCATTAATGATTTGCCACTTTGTCAGCTGAATAAAACAAGACTTCAACCACTTTCTTCTGCTGTTCAGTCTCCTATTTAAACATTCAAATACAGCTGGGCAGTACGAGAACAGCCTTTCTCCATGACGTGAAGTTAAGACTTCTCTCTGTTTTACTCCTTTCAAGGAGCAAGAATTCATTGATGTGATCGAGGTGTCTGTTAATTTGTACAGCTGTAAAAAAATCCATGTACAAGTAGAGGTTTAAGTAGACATAACTTAAGCTCGTGTCAGAGCACGTATTCTGGTGGACTTCTACCCCTGCATGTTTCTTCTTGTCAGATCTGCTCTCCCGTAGTTTTAGAAGACCAGGTATTTCTGTCTAGAAGCCAGATCTTGGTTCAACCATGAGAACTCACGTAAAGACTGAGCTCCTTCCTTCTCTTACCTTTCCCTTAATTCTTACCAGCAGTGGAGACAGATTGATCAAACTTACTTAGTACCCACTTGCTGAAATGAGTAATTGGAGCTTGGTCTACTTGCTGATCCAGTTTTAAATTGTTGGTACAATAAAGCAAGGAGCATATCACCACTTCTGAAAGTCCTTTATCTTTGATCTATCCCTGTTCTAGTCACGCATTCCCAGAACAGGCATGTTTGCTTTCTGGAGCAAATGCTGCCTTCAAACAGCTTTACTGCCCATCCTTTCCTGTAATGTGAGGAACACTTGACTTTTAGCCTTTCAGCTGTAGTTTGTTCTACCTCTAGCAGCTGTTGTTTTCCAAACTCATTACTGAATTATCCTTAAGCTGCTTTCCACAGCAGTGTGCTCTGACTTGTCCTGCAGCATCATGCACATCAAGGTGTTATTTTTCACAAAGAGAATCATCTGTTAACTACTTTCACTAGAATATGGTTTAATCCTCACAGGAACAAGACCTCCTTTGCCTGTTCAAGATTACCTCAAAAAAACCTTCAAGCTTCCTCTACAAGCTGAGAACAGCAGCACAATGCTGTGAGGGCCAGTTAACTGCAAGGCAGAGAACTGAACAGTGCAGTCATCTGTCTTCCTAGACACTCACCTCATTAGCTTTATTGCTGTATTCGGCATGAACTTTACTCACTCTCACAGAGCAGCAGCAACACTTTGTAATCAATGGTTTTTGCACAGGGATTATCAGAATACAGCCGTGTTTAATGTCAGCTGTTTATTAGATGCAGTCTCCAGCTGTACAACTTGTAGCTTTTTAACATCTACAGTCCAAAGCCTGTCCCAAAACACCAAAAAGGATGAGGAATAACACCACAGGTGATGAGTGCTGCATTGCTTACAGTGTTTACATGCAGAGTAAGCATCATATTTAGGTAGTTCATTAAAGTTAGTTGGAAAGGAATTAAATCCGGTGCAGGTTTATGTTGCAGAAGGTCCAAGAGAAGTCTTGCTCAAGCTGTCAAAAACTTGTACCTGCTGAGCAGCCTCCAGGAAGCAGCACTCCTCTCACTGATGCCCTCCAGTACCTCAGCCAAGCTATTTAAGCAGGCCACAGCTGCCTGGCAGGAGCTAGCTTGTGCGGGTAATGGTGTGAAAGAGACTGTGTTGGTGTAGCCCACGCTGTGTTTGAAGTTACCAAGAACGTTCAACAGGACAGCTTCTAGCTTGCTCCAATGAGGACAACGTACTCTTGCCAAGCAGGTCCCGTATCAGAATGCTCTGGAATGCTTAGCAGTGCTGCAGCACCTCCCAGAAGCCGTCCCTTCAGTAATTTCACTTCTCACAGAAGCCTCCTGGCGTCAAGGCAGTGATTGCTCCCAGTTTTCCCCGAGAGGAAGGTGAGAGGGACAGCTAGTCACGGTCACTATCGCTGTCACTGTCACTATCGCTGCTGTCGCTGTCTGATTTGATACTCTCCAGTGTCTTCCTGCAGGTGTAAAACAGTCCAGTAATCAGTCACCTGTTGTGACTTGCTTGAAAAGAGATACCCAAAACACAGGGTAAACCCGCTCCAAAGGGAACACTGTGGGCTGTCTGCTGCCTATTTTCCTCAATGGACATGTCCACCCAGCATTTGGTGGAAGCACACCCACCTCCTTTTGGAAAAGCAGACTACTTCAGTTACCCAGAAAGTGGTGGGCCAGCTGTCAAAGGTGCTGGACTTCTATTTATTCGTTCCCTTGGACCAGACCACTGGCTCCAAACTGTGGTCCTTAAGGCTAAACCCATCATCTGAGCTTGGCTGCATCAGCTCAGCAACGAACAATGGTGGCCAGCGAGACGTAATGAAGATTGACCATGAGCCTCAGAACCTGCGAACTGCGTGCAGGGCCATCCTGTACCACTTCTCTGCTTTTACTAGCCTGCAATCAGTGTCTTTTAGGTGGCCATACCCAGCTAGGAAAAGATTCTGGGAAAGAAAGGTGATAGCAGATCTGAGCGGTGGATAAGGCTAACCCCATCATGGAAAGTTACCTTCCTTCCTAGGTGGGATGGATACAGTATGGGATCAAAAACTGAGGGGCCATTTTGGGGGTGTGAATCAACCAGAGTCAACAGAAAGGCACATCATTCTGAAGCCAGTTCTCTGCCGCCCTGGCGGAGAAGCCTTTCTGCAGGAATTACCCCTCCAACACCCTGTCTACTATACCCCTTCAGCAGTAACATGAAGTACTCCAACTTACTTCTGCTTTTCAGAGAGTTCAAATTCCTTCTCTGTTCTGTTTTTAAGCCTTTGAGATGAAGGAAGACCGAGGGATGCTGCCAGCTTTACCAGCTTAATTGCCTCATCTGGGCAATTGGTTTTTTTAGCACAGTTCAAGAACTCATCCATCACCTGGTCACTGCAAAAGCAAAGGCAAAAAGAGTGACTGTTCACGGGGCCCCAGGTGAGGTAGCCACTAACTTACAGCAGGTGCTTTAAAGAGAGGAGGTGACAGATTTTCAGATCACTCAGCCAGCCCAATTCTGCTCCTGCCAGGAGTTTCACCTCAGCCTTCACCCCGTACCGATGTGGTGCGCTTGGGAACTCCTATCCTAGCAGAAAGCAATACTTCTCCTTGCCCAAAAACAGAGGGCAGCAGCTCGCTGCTCAGAACAAGGACCCCACCTTAGCAGCAGCCTAAATAACCTTCCCCTCTTTACAGTCCCCAAATCAGGCCCTCATCCTCTTTTACGTGGCTGGCAGAGGTAAAGGAACAGTATAACAGCACTTTAAATCAAAGGCAGGTGTCTCACTGCCAGAGGCTGCCATGCTGTCCGTGGGCACTGGGAGCCGCTGACAGCTGGCTCTGCTCTGCCAGCTCCATTTCACATCCAAGTGCTGGCTCTGCTCCTTCATCACCTGCGACAGCTGCTGGAGATGCCTCTCTTGCCTTTAGGCAGGGAAACAAGTAAGTGTTTGCAGCTGGTGCCGCAGGGAGCTTGGCAGAGAAGGGGACAGTTCAACCAGAAGAGCCTCTGATCTGTTTGGTAACAGCAGGGAAACAACTTTCCTTCCCTTCACATTCATAACCCATGGCATCCACAAACCATCAGCTACACCACGATTTCAGAAGGAGGATTCTTCTCCTTTCCCTATTCCCCAAATTGAGACAGGGGCTCTGATGTGGCTTGGCAGCGTCAAAGCTTCCTTGGGCCACACCAGTGGCAGTGTGCAGAACAGGGCAAGCACGGAGTGCCACTAACAGCTGCCTATGGTACCACATCCCCTCACTGGTGCAGGCAGCCACGGAGAACACCGTGCATCTCGGTGAAATTCCCATCTCCAACAGCAGATCTAAGGTGTTCATTTCTGTGAGCACCAAGCAGTTGTTTGGGTTTTTTCTGTTTTTTAAAAATGCATTACTATTCCTTAGAAGTTGTTTTCTACTTCAAACAGAATTTTTTCCTCCAAAATCCTGAGAAAAGCTCACTGTTGTAGCCTAACAGGGTACCACATAAGATTTAGGATTTGACTTGATAAACTTGTCTTCAAAAATCCAGACACCTCTGAAGCACATATGCTCGGTTAATAGCATATTAGAATTTTTTTGAGCACACGGAAAATCAGATGTTCTCAAGGGTCCTGCTTAGACTTGATTTCTCATGCCAAGTTAATCAGTGTCACTGTTCTCCATGTCCCAGAGCTTCATTCAATGACATCTCAAGGATCAACCACTTAAACGTGCCCCCCCCTTGCATTTTCAACATAAATTTTTGAGACATATTCTTGGTCTTGGAACACATCGGCTGGATAAACACCAGTGCTCGCAGGGACAGACACATACACTCATGCTTCGGAAGCAACAATAAGATATGGACCACTATTGTCAGTTATAATAGAAATGCAAAATCTCAGCCAAAGGGGAGACTCAGTACCTGAAGTCAGAACCTAGAAGTACTCACGTGGGAATCCTACTGATTTGCTGGAAACGCTCCATCATGTTCCTGTTCAAAAGAAAACAAAAAAAAAAATTAAAAAAAAACCCACCACAAAGCACAGGAACAGACAGATATTAAATCTCTTGGATAAGCCCCTGTTGAAACACAGGCAAGCTGTTTCATAGAACAATCTTCCCCACAGATCTGAAACAGATCCCATGCCATATTCTCACAGATGCGATGTGTACCAGCTAACATCATCATTGGTTAGTTCAACATAAAATATCTTAACTAGTGCAGAAAAAAAGTGTAGGTGGTGGCAAGTTTACTGTAAAATATTACGTATTTTTAGGAGGGTACGTGCCACTTCTTTGTTTCAAATGAATCAGTGCAAAGAGAACGTCTATATTTAACAGAAAATAGCTCTGAACCTTAAATTGGAGGCTAGATATTTTAACCAGTATTTCAAGTTGAGAGCATGTAGGAGAGTAAATTCTAGCTACTGGAGAGTTCTAAAAATACTTTAAGAGTTTTAATTAGGGTTAATTCTAATTAAAAGTTTAATTAAACTCTAATTAATCTTTTTAGCAGTTTGAATTCCAGAGAGTTCTAAAAATTAGAAAATGGGAAGCTGTAGGAAATCAGCAGTGCTTAATGAAGCGATAATCAAACCCTACCTTGCCATAAGCAGCTGTACGATGCTCTAAGCCAGTTGCTATATTAACTTCTAAACCATTTTTTAAGATAGACAACGTAACTTGGTGCCAAGAATGAACAATAAAATTAAGAAAAGACCCCATCACATTCCCAGCAGGATTTATCCCCTCCCTTTGCACTAGCATTCCAAAGCAATCAGTCGTCAGCTTTTGATTTTTGTGATTAAGCTTTGAGTTAGCGTCAGCAAGCCAAGAGCTCATGACAGCCACACACGTACCAAGCCTCCTGGGTTCTCCCAGCCCTGGAAAACAACAGAACGACATGGCCCAGCGTACTGCCTGTCCATTCTAACAGGGACTGCTCCCTCCTGGTTTGCTCATGGACAGCTTTGATCTCTTCAGCACACTTAGCAAACGCCAGTTGAATCTGTGAAAAGACTGTGCTATTAATCCCAAAACCTCTAGAATCAACATATCCTTTTCAGTGCAATTCCTCCTACAGATCCTACAGGTCTGCCCCATATGCGATTTAAATTTGTGGATTAACAGCAGTTATTCCTGGCAGAAAAATCTCTCACTTCTGTCAGTACAACTGTCCCCACTAGGCAAGTTCCAAGATGGCTTTGTAGGGACAGCTGTACTTAGAGACCTCTGCAGTACGCATAAGCCTTTAACCCTCCTCAGCTTGAGAACCCAGTTACTGCAACGACATCTTTGGCAAAAATCCCTGAATTCTGCCATGTGCTTCCCCAGAGGTGTGGCTGGCTGAGCTGGATTACTCTTCCAAACCCTGGTAAGGAAGTGATCTTCTTCTGTGTTAATCTGAGGTTTCTCTATAGGTTGAAGACAATCCGAAGGGCTTAGCAGGCCTGGATAAGCTCACATAGATCTGGAAATTTGTAATGGCATATGCACTGGAACTGGACCTCTAAGACTGACCAGGGACAATAATACAGCACTTAAATACAGTCTGTATGCTGCACACAAATGGGGAGACATGTCTATTCTTTTCACTGAGCTTCTGTACAGGTTTTGGCTAGGATAGAATTAAATTTCTTCCTAGTAGCTAGTAGGGGGCTATGTTCTGGATTTGTGCTGGAAACAGTGTTGATAACACAGGGATGTTTTCATTATTGCTGAGCAGTGCTGACACAGAGTCAAGGCCTTTTCTGCTTCTCACCCCACCCCACCAGC
>NW_008794416.1:596746-614679 GCF_000699145.1 Aptenodytes forsteri | reverse complement strand
AAGGAAGGGGGGGACGTTCGGAGTGATGGCCGTTTGTCTTCCCAAGTAACCGTTACGCGTGATGGAGCCCTGCTGTCCTGGCGATGGCTGAACACCTGCCTGCCCATGGGAAGAAGCGAATGAATTCCTCGTTTTGCTTTGCTTGCATGTGTGACTTTTGCTTTACCCACTAAACTGTCTTTATCTCAGCCCACAAGTTTTTGCACTTTTACCCTTCTGATTCTCTCCACCACCCCACTGGGGAGGAGTGAGCGAGTGGCTGTGTGGTGCTTAGCTGTTTACCAGGGTTAAACCACAACAGCTTCCTTACCTCATCAGGGTGCCGCTCCCTACTCATCAAAGACAAGAGCTCTTCCAACAGGTCTTGTCTCCTATTAAACCCCAGCTGTTTCATATCTGTTTAGAGAAAGGCAGTAGTTAGTAGGTGTGACCGGTACCCCCTGCTCCCAACTCCTGGTACTATGGTCAGCGTAACTAATGCCATTTTATAAGGCAAACAGCCATTCTCTGTGACCGAGCAGGTCACATATTAGTTCCCTTTCCCCTCATTATCAGACCCTGAAGGTCCTGTGAACCAAGTACATGAACCAAACAGATTTCTTCTTCCCTTCCCTGCTGGCCTCAAGACTCCTGGGCACCAGGCTGACTACTCCCCTTGTTAACGGCCTTCAAGGTCTCAGGCACCCGGCCAACCCAGTGGTGGTGATGACCCTGTCACAGAACAGGGAGGGCAACAGCACACAGAGCACTGTCTATAAAATCAAGCAGGTACAAGTCCTAAGTGGGAACTTGGGCCTGTACTGCTGCTGGACAGTGAGATCCATGACCCCCTGGTGGCCAGGGACACCTCCACTGTTGTCTGCCTCCTCTGAGGATTGAGTGGTGACTCATATTCTTTTACATGTTTTTCGAGGCTAGATTATGATTTTTACATTGATACAGCAAACCAAGTGTTAAGACTTGACCCAATCTGCAGAGGGTCCAGGTGATTAGAAACCATAAGCTAAACGGTGCTATAAAATTCTGTGCTACGCTACTTATAAAATTGTACTACACTGATTCCGCTTATAGAAATCCTGTGCTATTCTGATTATAAATTCTATGCTACGCTAATCATAAAATCCTGTTAAGAAAATAAAGCTTTAATTGGAACTACAAATTAGTGCTGTCATTATTCTGCCAAGGATCCCTAAGAGAACCTGTCTGTCCCCTCAGTGTTGGGTGACAGTAGGATATTTTCTGTGTGCCAAAGCCTGTATCTGCATTCTTGTCTCCTCTTCTTAAGGGACAAAGAACAGGCAAATAATTTAAATGAGTTAAACCTGGGCTGTTAAGGTACTACTCTCTGGTAAGCATTCAGTTTTGCAAGACACTGACATTTAACTGACCCAGCCATCTCTCCAATAGTCTGTGCTATTGGTTCTGCCTTTCTCTAATACAACAGCCCCACCACTGCACTAAGGAATAACGTCCCTCATGCCAAAGCACCTTATCATGGCTATTCTGAGCACTGGGAAGTTTCCCAACTACCTCCCACTTCACATTGCTCCTGACTTTTATCAAACAAACTGCCTACGTAGCCATGTGGCTATCACTAACCTTCCCAGACTGAAGGGATCACTTCCAAGTGGTTGGCTGCATCCAGTGCTTGAAGAAGGTCCAATATATTTTTAGGAGTTGGATAGAAGAGCTGATGAAGGAAGAAAATCACTTCAGTAAACTGTAACTGTTCCGTTTTTCCATACTAAAGCTTTGAAGCTTGCTTACCCTAGTACACACTTACCGAAGAGGACATTTCTTTGTACCACTTCAACACAACATCAATTTGTTCCATCATACACAACAATGAAAAGAATTTTGACCTACAGGAGGGGAAAAAATGTTCTAATTCAGTAATGATTAGATCAACCAAACCATACAGAAGCACCAGCAAGTGATGCTGTTCTGATCAGATTTGTATTGCAGATAAGGGAAATTTGCCTGAATGATTACAATACTCCATACAATTAAAAAAGCAGTAGTGTTTTTTATCAGAGAACTTAATGCTGACACTAGGTAACTGGCAGAATTAGGAAGAAATGGACCACTGCATTTTAAAATGTCGAAAAAACGCAATCTCCTTGCCTGACACCAGGTTTGAGGTGTCTGAATCTCTCAAATGCAACATCTGGTTAAGAACCACTTTAAGAAGTGAACTAAATTAACCTGGTTACTTGTGCAAGTTCGCAATACAAAGTCTGGGACCTTGATCCAATGCACTGAATAGGAAAAAAGTCTCTACACCAAGAAATTAATTTCCCTTGATTTATTTACAGGCTAAATAAGGTAAAATCATATGAATCATCCCATCCCTGAACCTGCATCTTATTTTGAAGATAATTATTTTTCATTAATTTACTGGAGTATCTCTAGTTCCAATGCCTAAATAGGCTTTTCTTCAAATCAGTATGCTCCAAGTACTTAACTACATTCAGTGACTGCAGCACTTAATGACATTGGTAAAGGTGTTTCAGATGCCACGATTACAGTTTCAAATGGTGGAACTACACAGGAGTTTGGTGCCTAAATACATCTGCTGCACTGCAACCTCTCTCTACACCACCATGCAGAGAGCTAGGTCTGACCTGTACACTATTTTGGTGTTACCTCCTAAGCTGCCATCCTAAGTGGACGACAGGATTGTAGAAAATACAACTGGTTGGCACAGTTGTTGGATGGGGATTAAGCTAAACTGATGCTCCAAGACACTTTATTTCAGTTCGGGCAAGGCCACAAACGAAAAATAAATCCTAAGCTATCACTGTTCTTAAGAGGGACCTAATTCCCAAATTGCACATACAATAGCCAGCTGATGTTCAACAAAGCATCCTTCTGTGCAATGTTCAAATCCTAGTTTGTATTCAAATTGACAATTCACAAGATGCTGAATGTAAGCTGCACGTCGCTCACCAGTAGGCATTTAACCGATCCATGTCCAAGAATTTCCAGTTGTCTCCCTTCTCCATTGCCTTATTTAACCGATAGGCAAGCTTGATATCCTTAAGGTCACAGCACTGCAATAAACCAGTTAGATTTTAAAGCTACCAAATATAACACTTCATACCTTTGTGAAACTGAGTCTCAGAGGGATGTATTAAGAGTAATGAGCTGACAGCAAACATTTTTAACAGGATGCAGTGACTGCCAAGGCATTTTGTTTAGTTGAGACAAATGTGTGACTCTCCCAGTGGGCGAGAGCTTTCTAACCTAAACTGACACCTTCTGGTACGGAGACCGTCTGACAGCTGCAGTGTCACTAGGAGGAGGAGGTAGGGCACAGAAGACGGGCTTATGCAGCCATCTCTAGCAAGAGATGCACGTATCACAGGCATGCAAGTTACCAGTTTAGGAGGTATCAAGAAAAGAATTGCAGAATAATGGAGGAAAGTTACAGGAGGTGATGAACACAGGTGAAAAAGGGAAACATATTGAGAGCTAAACCTTCTATAACAGGTTGGAAAACTCACAGGCAATTCTGAAACAGCTGGAGGGCTCAAAGGAATTCTGATTGAGGGAAGAGGTACTTACCACTTGCATAGCAGTGGCAAAAAAGTTGGCTGAAAGGGAAAAAATAGAGTCTGTTAGCTTCAAACTTTCAAGAAGACATACAGCAGCATATTAACCCAGCCTCCCAGAGGACAGACGAAACGTGTTCAATTAGAAAGCTGAATTTGTAGCTCAGTTCGACAATGTAACAGGGATCTTCACTTTGTATGTAGACTTTGGTGTGTTATGAGTTTTGCTAGCCAGTGTTCTGGAGGCAACTATACTGCTGTGCTTTTGGAGACAGATTTAAGCAGGTGATCTGTTTGACTTCAGGCAGTTTTACAAAAGCTACATTCTCTTGTTTGTTGCAAGACAGCATTATTTGTCTAACAGGCAGGCTACAAAAAAAAAGCAGCCACATCACCCATCTTCTCTATTTGCTCCAGTGGAAGAGAAAACATGCAACAGAGAGGTGCTCTGGTAGGTTACCCACCTCTTTAGTACACCCCACAACATACAACTGCCCCCTGAAAATGTCTCCTTCCAGTTTCGTTAGGCTTTGAATCTGGTTTCTGTAACTGACATTTCAAAGCAGCATGGAGACTGATGCTGCCTGAGGGAGGCAAAGAAAGCCATAGCGGGAGGAGGACATAAACTATCCTGCTCAGTAGCTCATTTCATTTTTGTGGTGAGAATTTTAGATAGGGGTTTTTGAAGGAAACACAAGGGCACTGGATGCCATCAGAGACTGAAACAATGGTTAGCAAAATGGTGGAAAGAACTGTAAGGCAATTTACTTAAAACCATTAGGTACAATACATCCCCCTTCCCCTTGCAAGATTTAATAAATTGACTAAATACTTTTAAGTCGGAAAAGACATTTTTGTGTTGTTTGGGTGTTTAGTATACACTTCAGCTACAGCCTACAGAATCCTCTGGGCCACGGAAAGGCCGTGCAGGGAACACAGAGGCTTCTGAAGGTAAGAGCCAGTTCACATACAACAGCACCCTAAGGAAAAACAAGCCTCAGCTTTGTTCAAAGTGTCAACCTGAATTCTGCAATAGCAATTCCCAAAAGGGCATAAGGAGGATCCCATGTTGAAGAAGAGCAGAAAACGTTTACATACACATCTTGCTTAGACAAAGTGGCTTTGATCTAGTCTTATGTGAGCAATCTCTCTCTCTCTCAACCGCTGTGTAGAAAAGCTCATTCAACTCCCATGATTCAGGCAAGGCCTCTGTCTGCGTGCCCATAATCCCTGCCTTTGCTAACAGTGGTATTTCTATAGAGAGTGTGAAGGAGCAGAGTGGGTATAGTCATTGTCTACACTTCTGGCAACAGCTTAGAGCCAGAGCAAGAAACAGTACAACACACATAGCGGGACAGAAGCAAACAAAAGAGTTGTACAACATTCTATTTCCAGGCTTCTTTCCAAGGACAAAAAAAATAAAATGCTGGTTGGATAACCTAATATGCTACTCCAATGTAGTATCTCCTAATCTTTGTCCTTTAAATGGCCAAAAAACATATGAACTCCTCACTGGTTTCCTGAAGCATGCACTGCAATAGCTTCTTCACCCTATCACATATAGGACTGTCAGCTGCTAAAGAGTGACTTCCGACACTTTGTTAACACCACATTGTACACAGCACAGCTACAGACCCCTCTGTGCCACGCTCGTCTTCAGATTGAAGCTGCATCTACTTTCAAACGTACAGAAAGGCTTATGAACATCCTAGGGCAAAGTTGCGTACAGATAGATGGCAGAAAGAGACAGCGAGACATGGGATGTTCAGAATCTACCCCTTCTACAGACCCAAGCTTCAGTTTTGCATGAAGTTTTATTTCATACAATTATCTGAAAAGGATTAGGAAGAACTAGAATAGGAACTCAAACCATAGTACAACAAAAACCTGCTGTTCACCAGATGTGTATCATTTCATGAAGCTGCTAGCAGATGTTCCTCCTTAAACTAGTCTTATGAACAGCCTTCTGGTTTTTTTATGGTGTGGGACTCAAATGTTCATTCACATGGGGTATGCTCCTACTTCCACACAGAAGCCAGTGCACCAATGCATAGCACACCTTCCCGGCACTGGAATTTGTTCTTCTTTCTCCAAAAAGTACCAGAAGGGACTGATACAAGCAAGCTGCATCCATTCTTTCTAGCTGGGTAGAACTACTTGAAATTCCCTAGGTACCTTTTCACCCAAGCTTAAACAAAGCAGATTGTCAGATATATTGAAGTCCATACCATCATCAGGGTCCTGGGGAGTGAAGCTCCTCTTTCCAACATCGCCTAGCACCTCAGAGATGATGCCTGATGGACAAAGATCAGCTACGGGACAAACAAACAAGCAACATCACATCTCAGTTGTACTATGCACTTCATTAGTAAAAAGCCTCAGCCTGCAAACATACTATGGAAATGGAAACAAGCCACATTTCAAACAAGTTTCATGAGCCTCCTACCTGTACCCCTACTTGTGGTGCTCCACACCAGCTGCAATTTTATTTGCACTAAAATTTGCCCTACTATTGCCAGATTTCCACAGCACAACAGGGCAGATGAGGAAAGATACAAGTACTTTCTAGCAAGGAATCCAACAGGCCTGCAAGTCTGCCTGTTAGAATGTGGCACTGGGAAAAGTAAGGCATTTCATAAACAAAAAAAACCCCAGAGAGACTCCAGAGCAGTTCCTCCACATTTGTTATAACACAAGGACTGCAGTTATGACTACTGCGTCTATTCTTTTCCCATGCCCACAGGTTTTTGGCTAAAGGATCTCCTACAGTTGGTCTCCTGCCTTCCAACACAGCTATGTTTCAAAACAGCTCCAACACACAGAACTGTTGCAGAAAAACAGAATCCCTGTGCAATTTCTTCCCTGTGAGTGGCACAGTCTATGAAATCACATGCGTTGTAGTCAGATCCAGTCTCCACAGAAACTGAGTAGCATTTGCGCTTTAGCTTTATCAACTTGTGGCCACAAATGGAAAGGAAAGAGGCTTTCTTTCCAGTTCTGCCCATTCTCAAAACACAAGGACTCTTCCCACCCTGTGAGAAGTTATGATCCTCTGTAGCTTTTTCTTCACCCAAGTAGAATCAGACTGCACAGGTAACATTAGAATTGCACACATAAGAAGTTGTCTTTTAATCCATAAATCAACTGCCTTCACCCATCACATTTGGAAAGCATTTAAAGCAGGTGTTAAACAGGACACATTCATGGACAAGTTGATATTGCACATACCGCCTCTATAAAATATAAAGAGAAGATGATCATACGTTGCAAGGCTAGGCTCTGAAAAGCAAAAACATTGAAGTTACTTCGACATTCTTTGCTGAGCTTTATGCCCGAGCTCTAATTCACAGTCTCCAGTCCTTCCAGTCAGGCAGCATGCATAAATTTACTCTATCATTTCTCTCCCTATCCACCCTAATGCTGACCTCACGTTACAACTGGGAGAGACGATACCCGAGAGTGGACCACCAGATGAAGCACCATATTGCTATGGGGTGAACAGCCAAGCTTCCCTGGTCTAAACTAAAAGCAAAAATATTTCATAACTAGTTTTCCATTCTGCTCATGAACTACCTTTGGTGTATCAGCAAGCATGTCACTAGGGCAAAGCTATGCCAACATTCCCTGTTTTTGCAGTGTTTACTTGACGTCAAAAAACATCATCTAGATCAAACCCTTTTTTTCTGCAGATGTAGATACATAGACCTGAACTGGCTTGGGTGGCTTGTGAAGTAAATCTCCTTGACCTGTGGGAAGCTAACAGACTCAGCTGACTGCTGCAAATATATATTCATATTATTCGCTATTTCTACAGCAGTACTACAGTAAGGACCCAGTTGAGAAACAGCCCATGGGCCAGGACACACTCCCCCACTGTCCTCGAGTAGCTACAGGTAACTACAGGTAAAAATATAATGATAAACATGCTCCTAACCTAAAAGACTACAGCATCAAAATCCTTCATTATTTGACCTAAGGGGCTAAGTGGACCCACTCCATTGTAATTAGTAATCAATACTGAACAAAGACTCTGAAGACGATAATTCACTTTGAAATCCAGAGGCACTGGCTTGCTGAGCAGCTGCAGCTCAGTACTTAGACATTGTTATTTCTCAGTTATCTTGCAAAAGGGAAGAAATAGTGAAGTTGAGAACACAGTGAGAAATGCTTTTTTTCCACAAGCCTTGGACTTCTTCCCTGCAACTAGGAATCACTGTGTTGTTTGCTGCTGAATTCTTAATTAACTATTCTGGAGGTGGCACTGGAATATAATAACCATAGCTGCAGCTCAGTACTTAGACATTGTTATTTCTCAGTTATCTTGCAAAAGGGAAGAAATAGTGAAGTTGAGAACACAGTGAGAAATGCTTTTTTTCCGCAAGCCTTGGACTTCTTCCCTGCAACTAGGAATCACTGTGTTGTTTGCTGCTGAATTCTTAATTAACTATTCTGGAGGTGGCACTGGAATATAACAACCATTCTGGTTCTCTTACCTATATCAAGTGCTTCCATTTCCTTTATTACCAATAAAGCCATGTTTCTGCCTACACCACCACATCTTCTCAGAGTCTTCAGTAAAGCATTAAAAGTTAGAAGATTTGGTTGCACTTCCTGTTGAGCCATGTGATTCAGGAAGACCTTAAACAAAATCCCCAAATCCTTAGTGCTTCACACATTATGAATCACAGTTCAGCTTTCAGGTAGGTATACATGCATTTCCTCAATCTAATCCTTCTCACCCCTCTCAAGTGAGCAACTCTACCTCAACTGATCATTTATTTAGGGAGTACCATCTAATTTTTTAATTAATTTGACCAAAAACCAAGACTACAAAATTACATCAGATTAGGTCTTGGAGAATTGTGTCTAGAACATCAAGGAAATTTTTAAATTTACGTACTAATTGTCCTTACTGATGTTATGTCATTAAAACTGGAGCCTCTAACGTTACCCCTCAAAATTCCATTTCCATCACACCACCATGAATCACAAATCAGAGAAGAGTTTTTATCTAAAATTGTTTGTTTGTTTTCATCTCCCAGCATAATCTCCCAATTACTTTCCTTCTGTCTGGGCAGTTCTTGGATCAGGTATGTTCTCACAAGGCAAACCGTTCTGCAAGGGCAAGGTTGGATTTTGTACATCTTCCACTCCTCAATAGTTAAGTTTGTATGTTTAAACTAGTGTACTTCCTTTGCAGCAGATATTAGTATCTTCTTACAAAGCTCTTGTTTTGAGTCTTCTAACAACTGCAAAATTCTACTGATAAAACAGACCCCGCCCCTACACTCTTACCCCTTCCCCACCTCTTTTGCTCTACCTCCTTACCTTGGCTAATTCCCATCTTTCTAAGAACCTCTCCTTTAGATATGGGACTGCTGTAATCAGTGCGTTGAAGGTGTGCACATCAGCTGGAAAATGTAAGATAATTCATTTTAACTGACAATTATATCCTATAGAAACCAGTTTCTTCTAACATGGCTCAGTTTTTGGCGAAGTCTCATGCAAACTTGTTTCCAGTGAGCCGGCCACATGCCAGCTGCACTGAAATAAACAGTTTGCATTCAGCTCCCATGATCTAGCTGAGGTCCGTACCCCTGCGCCAATCATCACTGCCATGAAACAGATATTCACGTATCAACCAACTGCTGCTACTTAAAAGACCACAAGTCAAAACCAGGAGACACTTACCCTTGTGTCTTTCATTCAGCAAGCCTATGTACATGTCATAAGCTTTAGCAGAAGCCCCATGCTGCAAAAAACAAAAAACCAAGGAAAATAAACAATCTCTATGACTGTGTGAGATTTCACAAGCTGAAAAAAGTCCTCCCGGCACTGAAGGGTAACTTTACCTTCACCATCCCACGGATCATTGTGCAATAGGAGTGTGCATTCCTCTCTGGCATTATCTTAAATATCCTTTCAGCATTGTTATTCTCCCTAGAATCAACAAACAAGCTGAATGTTACTCAATAAAAGATACTTTTAGGAAAAGGATTCAACATGCAGAACAAAATAACGGGCTGTACTCCCAAGGGCTGACATTCAAATATATTACTTGTGACACTTGGAGCTATTCTACAACCACTTACTAGATTTTCAACAACACTTTAAAAGATCAGCAAACACAGATGTATTTAACAAATAACACCTGCAAGTATGGGCTGCTAAAAAGTCTTTAAGTCTGTTTTATAACAACAATGCATGTGCACAACCCACTATGCACATTCCAACACAGGAGTATCGGCAACATTTTCTGTACCTCCATCTAGAGCCAGATGGCTGTGAACCTCTTTGGAATTCTCTCTTTGGAGCCTCCTGCTCTGAAGCGTTCACCTGGAGAGATTTTTGCAGAAATAAGTTTCTCAGAGTTCAAAGTTATGATTAAACATCAAGTGATGTGATTTGGTAACAACACAGAAGTTCAGCAGCAATTTATATTCTACCAAAGGTGTTTTTTAGTGGGTTACATTAAAATAATTTCTATTATAATGTTCAGGAAGCAATAACTAGATTAAGGGTACTGTTCATGTTACTAAACATACTAACAAGGCAAATTATATGTATTTGTGGAGTTGATGGGAATCATTAGACTATAGCACATACTCTGCAAAACCCTTTCTCCCTCAACAGTCTTCCCAGGGACAGGTATTGTGCAACACATCTACTACTGTACCCTGTGACCTGATACTCTGAGGTCACACAAGGAGCCCTCAACTTCATTGAAATCTAGTTATTATGGTTCAGACTGGAGGAAAATTAACTAGCTGATTTTACACTAGAGGTACTAGAGTTCTTTGCAGGCAACTATAAAAACAAGGCTGTCAGTGAGAAACAGTTATTTAAAGGCAGTTCAGCAGAACTAAGCCAAGACAGGGTTCCAGGTGCTAAGTTCAGCTTTACAGAAACTACTTTTGCTGGTAGGTTAGACACAGGATTGTTGCAACTGCCGTATCTCTAGGGAATGTTGACTGCATCTGACCACCTCACACCATCTCCCAGGCAGATCGTCACAGTACAAAAATCTTGACATCACCTTGATACACTCCCACTACGTATGAAAGAAAGAAAGAGAGATCAACAGGTTCTTTGTACCCCTGGTTCTTCCAAATCCTCTTTTTCCGGAGTAGATTCTCCATCTCCATAGAAGCATAACAAATCTAAAAGGCTGTTTGTGGTCTCCAGAGATACAGGGGTACCTGTGGAAAATGAGGATGTACAACAGTTGCAGAGGAAGTAAAGAACGCGCCATCCTACAGCCGTAACAGAAAGCTTTCGAACACCCAGGTACACCCAGTTCTCTTTTGACATAAAGGTGTTCTCTAACAAGTCTATAAAACCTGGGTGTGATGCTAATACTTCCATGAACCCATTCATAGCAGGAGACAATTTTAACACTGAACTAGATTATCTGTTTTTCTGTTGAAGCCACTGAAATGGTAGTTTTCCTGATGAAGTGGGAGAGGGAAGTGGCAGCTGACAGCCAAAACTGTGAAGCAGCACAAGCCCAACACAACATCTGAAATTTCTAGTGCTTTTCATAACTACTCCTAGGATAAACCCTGCCGTGAAGATCATTTTGTGTGTTTCACTTTCTATGAAACAGATTTAAAACCAACAAAAGAAAAGAGCTATTTGATGGAACCATCTCCTTTCCATCTTGTAGCGGATATGAGAAGGTCTCACCTTCCCATTAAGTTTTCCTCCTTCAGATGCTGTGGTGGTTACAGTTTTTTATTGCTTCCTCCTCATTCACCCATGACAGAGATAAGGTCCAAATTAAGGAGGAACTGAGAAAGACTCATTCATTGAGGGCAGGTCCACACAAGGGGCACTCAGATGGTATGCTATACCAGTCCAACACAGCAGCAAAGCACTCGGCACAGACGTAGCTTATACCAAGCAATATGTTATTGCACGAGGGCCTTTGCGGACAGAATGGTATCACTCAATCACATAGCATCTGCCTGTAACAGGCCTTGCTCTGCTGCATCACAAATTGTTCCACTTTGGAAGAGAAGAAAAAACCCTCAACACCGTATCATCTCCTTCTTCATCAGGAAACCATCTGTTCTCTGTATCACCAGAGCGACACGTCAGACAAGCAGTGGATAAGGATGGCCCAATAATTCTGGAGAACCACTTCACCAGACCAGAGCCAGTTGTGAAAGGCAGCAACACAGTCATGAAATTGTCTCCATAGCCTGTGCCAGCTACTAAAGTATTTTCCACATACCTGCTTGTACGAGCTGATCGAAGAGATCCACAGAATCCTTCACCTTTCTGAGGTGGATACGCTCTTTTAGAGCTTCCTCACTCAATCCTTCAATCTGAGGTGTAAGAGTCTCAGGCATCAAGCACTAAAAGCAAAGAGTGCAAGTTAGACACGAGTTCAAACCTCCTCTAAACCGTTGCTAAAACACTAACCAAATATACTTACTCTTCACCCAGCACACTACTTTGATAATCTCCCGACCCTCCCAGCCTAACAGCAGCAGTCCTTTTGGTGATGAAAGACAACACATCCTGATCTCCCGCTTTCATGCTAGGAAGTCAACATCTAAACAACATTTCTTGTCTTACTTTTATCTAAAGAACCCGATACGATATTGAATTCTTAAGGAAAAATGTTCACTTCAGAAATGTAATGGAAATACAGCACTACTTTCACAGCTGTCTATGAAACAATTAACAAAATGATCCTTTTATGTTAGTTTTGGACCCGGCTGACAGTTGATTTCACTACCTGACAAAGCACAAATACAATGAAAATGAAAAGCAAAAAGCTTACTGGTATGTTGGGCTCTGCAAAAGTCTTGTCAAAATATTGAGGAAATTGCTTAATAATATATTTTGCAGCATTTCTCCCAGACTCCTTCGACAATGAAAACAGACGCTGCATAGGAATGAGAGAGAACAAGATGAAGAAACACGCAATTAAAAGGCTGAGAGTGAGAAAAACATTTTCCGTAACACTGAGCGTCCTGATGGAATCAAATTAAACTCACGCTTCCTTTTCAACTCTTAGTAAAAACACAGGCACAAGACAACATTCCAGATAAATATTCTGGTATTTATGCCAATATAAGAATGTCTATTCTCTAAATGAGACTGCAATTTACTTTTCTGTTACTTAGTCAAGTGACAAAATTCTGTACCAGATATCTGAAATGCTGCACTACTACCTCAAGCTCAAAAGCATCTCTCTTTTTAGAGTTACGGCACTCGGATGTTTCTCTCCCCGACTGTCATTTCCAAGAGCATCACCTGATTCCCATTGACCTCTTTTCTTCAAGTTCTAAAGTCAGACCTTCCTTTGCTGTTTTCTTTAAAACTCTTCACATTCAACAGCTGCCTTCAGCCTTCCCAATGGCTTCACCTCTGGTATGCAGAAGAACTGAAGTTTTCTTGTAACCGTATCACTGATCTGCCGTGACGTCTCAGCTCCCAGTCCTCTCTCGCTATGCTCTAATTAACATCACACACAGCAGTTCCTTCTTGCCCTCATTTCCAGTTCTGCTTTTCTCTGCCTCAGCATCATGCTCTTTAATCTTAAGCAAAGATAACATCGGTGGAACTCCATTCCTTCTTCCTTTCTATTATCATCTCAATACTATTTCCATAAGCTGAAGTTACCAAATAGCTGCTCTGTGACAAAACTAGAATTCCTGGGGCTTGGCCAGGACAGTTAAGTGATTACATGTAGTCTATGTAGTAACACACACACACAAGTGACCTTGTGCGTTTTAATTCATACATTTAATTCAAATTTAACTAAACTGTAAGCACAAAATCTCAATACTTGCAATACCACATATTCACAGTCTATATCCAAGGTATATAAACACAGTTTTAACAGGTTGAAAGCCTCACCTAAAGAATTACTGTTGGGAGTTATTTAATGGACTAAGAACATGGCGAAACAGAACAACTCAGCAGGTAAGCCACTAACTTGCAGGAATGTTAACAGAGTTGTGTCAGCTGGAAGGTCCCTACAGGGACAGGAAGAAGAGATAACTTTGTGTGTCCAGAGTGGATTTGTCCAGAGAAATGCTACAGTCATTATGCGTTCAGAAATACACAGAGAAGAAAATTCTGAAAGAAGTCTGATACTTCAATTTTCTTCTGTAATTGAAACTAGGCTCCAATTAGATAGAGTTTTCATAGCCTAGATGAAGGAGGGGAGGGGGGAAGCTATCAAGGATTTGAAAGGAAAGACTTACAGAATTGGCTGCATTTCTTGGCATAAGGAAAGGGTCATCCTGGAACATATAATGAGCAGCAGTAGGATCCTGTAGAAAGGAGAACCCAGGATTGAAACGTTTATAGTTACGTACACAGGCACACTGTAGGCATGTCACACTGCCTCATGGAATTTAAGGCACAATGAACGGTTCCATCGTAACCACCACCTGATGCCCGTTTTACAAAAGCTCCTCTTGTTCAAAAGGTTTAGCCTGTTTGGAAATACTTAAAAAAGCTTTTCCATTATACACACACATGCAGGCTAACATAGCGACAACAAAAGGGTCCTTACTATAACATGACAAGCAAGGAGCGCCCTGCAAAGCAAGAAGGACCCCAACTATAACAGTGTCATGGGAGCTGAGGGAACTTGCAGGATCAGGTTCAATTTCCATAACTAGGACAGACAGGATTAAAGAATGGCATCACAGCATTTACAGTTGTTGCCTAGCAAGAGCAGACACTGATTGCTCTTTGCAAGGCTTACTTTCTGGACCGAGATTGGGAAGAGGCAATCTGGATTGGGAAGCTGAACTGGTAAAGGAACTTGTTTCTGATGTTAGCAAAAGCCTTACCAAAATATTACAGCTTTCGCTGGTAGTTGCAGGTCTCTCTTAGCACTAGAATGAGGCTTTAAGGACACAGCAAAACGTGTTGAGCAAAAGTGAAAACCCCGTAAAAAACAGATGTAAAAGCCCCATCTTTCATTTACGGCTAAAGTAGAAGTAAGAGCCTGCAGAATGCAAGGTTAATGCGTGAGATGGACAACTCAACCTATGTCCACGATCAACAGAACTACTTACCCTGTTCACGGTAGAAGCCAACGTTTGAAGAACCGCTAGCTTATCCCTAAACATAAAGGAGCTTTGATTAATACTCAGTTGCAGACTTTGAGTGTTATGCATTACATCATATGCAGGAGAAGCATAGGATGATCCTGGCCCGTAAGGATTTTCAGTTCTAGGAAATAGTGGGTTTGCTGCACTTAGAAAATACCACTGTTCGCAAAGGGAGGGAAAAATTCAACTGCAAAACCAGTCTCAGTTCTGGAACAACCACAGGAAAAAGAAAAGACTTTGAGGAAAACCAGAAAAGCATGTGTTTCCTACTACCACTCCTGCCCTTATTATACACTATCAAAGAAAGAACATAGGGAAGGGATACAGAAAGAATTCCCTGGAATGCTCCTCTCGGAGCCCGTTAAGACTACCCCACCTCTGAGGGATGGATACATGAGTCCCTCTGCAAGACAAGTCCTGGGAGGAAAAAAAAACCCCAAACAAAACAAAACTAGATTTCTCAGGACTCCTGAGCCTGTGGATCCTTAAGACTTCGGTTGTGTTTCAAGCAAACAAAGAAAAGCCACTGCAAGTATTTAGGTGAAGGTGGTCTTATTTTAGGTTTACATGCAGACACCATTTGGTTATAAACTTAGTTTTTGCTGTACAGTCATGCAATTTCATCTTAAGTGCTTCCAACAAAATAGCTTTTGTTCAGCTGCATAATTTCTAAACAGGATTTATTCAGCCAGCTATCAATGGCCAAGTTTATTTTGCTGAAACACACCTGCATGCAGACAGCCAAATTAACTTGATTTTGCAGATTTCAAGTGAATGTGGTCTTTTACAAAGAAACAGAACTACGCTTAAAAATGCAGTCCTTATAACTGTTTTTAAAAGAAAGGTCAGGAACAGAGCGTACATACTCTGCACAGAGAGTAAGAGTCAAGAATATTCCCAGAGCTCCCAGTCAGCAGGAAAGCCACTAGTGGGACACTAAATCCAGGAATACAACAACTTGAATTTTCTTTTTCAGCTTTGGTGGACAGATTACATTTAGCTAACAATGATTTTCTTCCAGGTTGATACAGATATTCCAGCAGTAAACACTCACCAGATTTTCCTTCGTGGGAGCACAATTTCTTCTTGAGTAACTATGAGAAACAATATTAAAATTGTTACTAGAAACAAACAGATGCCCAAAGAAAATCCTGACCACGTGAAAATCAATCATTTAAGCTGATCCAGCTGGAAGTACTAAAGCAAAGATTTTAAAACCACAGTAGGCCACAATTTAGTGCAATGGTAATAGAAAAGGCTGGCGGGGACCTTAAGTGTCTTGTGTCAAGACAGGATCAGGATCCTATGGTAAACAAACGTCAAAGAGATTGTACCCATTTACCCATTCAAGCTTCTTCAATCCTTATCCCATATCGTCTAGCTTGGGCCTCAACCTTTCCCAGTCCCTTGCTTTCCTACTTAGTCCCCCAGTTTGAAGTTTGCCGTCTCTGCCCATTTGGCTTCAGTTCAGCCTGCCTGAATACTGCAGCGAAGTGCCCTCTCAAGTTCCTCCTCCGATAGCCTGACACCAACCGCTCAGTTCCTTCTACCCCACAGATCTGCCCAGCTTTCCCAGAGGGGAAAAAAGAAAAAGGACAATACCCAAAGAAGAAGCTAGAAGTTGTCAGTAAAGCATCTTAGCAAATTCATTCACAGAGGAGCACGTGGGACCTTCTGATTACAACTCCCAGAGCCAGGGTCTGCAGAGGCACTTTTCCCACTGCCTCTGTGTTGATGCTTCCATGAGCTGTTACTGACTGGCAGGAACTTGCTCCCATGTGCAGCACAGCTCCAGGCATCCCAGAGTACTTTTCTCACAAAACTTGTAGCAGAAATACGGTAAGGGGTACAGAGAAGCAGCAAGAATGTGAAGGAAACTGTCCAGATTAAGGTGGAAAACTCCTTATTTTTATTTCATAGTTTATTCCATTTCAAAGAGCAACTGGATAGCTCATGGAACTGGACAACTCGGTTCATGCTCTTGGAGCACAGGGCTGGTTGGTGGTGCGGGTAATCAAGTTAAGTCAGGAAATCTCTGCACAATGAAGATGGGGGGAAAGAAAATCCAAGAAGGGGAAAGAGGGCATTCATGTCGTCTTTATCTCCTGACACGCTATGTTGTTTGGAGATTAAAACAACATATGCAAGAAACCAGTAATTAAGACATCATACCTTCTGAATTTTCCACAGTCTTCCCAAGAGCTGTATTACTAGAAGAGCATCTATAAACCAATCAGAGTTTTCAATTTGTGGTAGTCACATTAATATAGCAAAAGTAGATTAATTAAATTCTGTACTACAGGTCAGAAATAATTAAAATGTTAGAGGGGAAAAGTAACTGAAGATGTTGCGCCGTTACTAACTCCAAATTATTATCATAAAACTCGTATTTGATGCTTCTCTTAAAGTCCTAATTTCAAGAGACAATAAGTTATACACAGAAAATCATATTACATAAAATTTGTAATTGTTTTGGGGGATATCATGGCTTTAAAGTAGTTTTTACAAATTACTGCATCTTAGAAAGAAAATCCTGAACATAAATCAGAAAAGACACTTTATGTTTTAGAGCCAGGATCTAGCTGAAAGCAGTACCTTTTTTAAAAATATTTTAGACCTGAGTAGTTTTTACACAAGCAGAAGACCCTGCGTTGGGATGCAGGGAAATCAGAACTGTTTAGTTCCAGACGCCCAGTCTCTACAGAGCTGCAGACAGCACGCTCATGTAACCCCAGCTGTAGAAGGCACATCCACATGAACTTGCTTCTGCTGCATACCGCAACGCAGCTGCTCTGTGCTCAGTTCAGAGTCACAGGACACAGCTCCACATCTTTCTCACAACTGCTCACATTTTACTGCTTTTAACATAAATTAAAGGTTACATGAAAATACTTTTTTTTTTTCCCTCACGAAGCAATCTAACACTAAAGCGTTAGCGCAACTGGCATTCGCACGTGCTTCCACACTGACCTTCACCCTGAGGGACACGCTGCTAACGTGCATTCATACCTCTGTGCTTTGCAGTGATATCGCATAATTCTAGCTGTTCCTATGTGTCACATAAACTTATTAGGCATTTTACCATCCCAGATGTGAGTTATATTTTGCCTATAAAGCGTACCCAGAGGAGCGGAACCCTTTCACTTTGAGGCATACCCTGAAAGCAACTTCCCCCCTTCCTCTGCTTTTTCGTGAGATTCAGCTCTAGGAATCACTTAATAGCTCAAGCTCACTCCCGAGGGGGCTCCGAGCCGCAGAGCCCACCAGAAGTAGGGAAAAGCCCCAGAAGAGGCGC
>NW_008794416.1:585013-596209 GCF_000699145.1 Aptenodytes forsteri | reverse complement strand
CACAACACAATGAGGCCGCCGAAAGCCGTGGCGGCGGCTGGTTGGGGTCTCCTTCGGGATGTACACGGCCGAGGAGATCAGGTGAGGATCCCCGGTAGACGGTGGGTTGTTCTCTTCCCCCGCCTTGTGGGTGCTGTTGAGGACTACAACTCCCGGCGTGCTCTGCGCCAGAACACCGGCAGGTCTCGGCGGGCTGTAGGCGCGCAGCCTGCTGGGACATGTAGTCCGGCTGCGCCGTGGCCCTCATCAGCCCCTGGGATGGCGGCGAGGGTTGGGGGGCTACTGGACTCTCTGTGGGGCTCTCAGACCCATTGCGTGGCCTGGGGCCGCTGGAGGTCTTGGAGGAGTGGGGAAGGGCTGTGGGGCTGGGGAGAGGCGCGGGGACGGAGGGTGGATTCCTTGTGTGGGATTGAGGGGGGCTGGGGGAAAGGGTCTGTGAGGAGGTAGGGAGGCGGCCTCGGTCTTCCCAGGAGAACAATTCACTGGCAGTGGGGTCGCGGGGAGTATGTCCATTTCCATGTGCTGCCAGGGGCAGAGCCTGCGGGGTGTAGCATAAACTCACTTTGTGAGGGCGAGGGTTGCGCCTTTCCTGGGGGGCCTCCCCTGAGGGGGTGTGTTGGCTTCCCCCCACCCCCCGAACCCTAGCTCCAGCAGGGCCTGCCAGAGCCTGGAGAAGCCCTGTGCTGGTAAGGTTGGGCTTGTTCCTTGGTGGGCACACTCCTGGAAACCTGGCCTGGCATCTGATCCTGAGTGTCCGGCACAGAAGAAACCTTGCTGGTTTCAGCGAGAGGAAAATGTTCAGATGTTTTAGCACCAGCGTAGGTATTGCAGAGCTGAGATCTTTGTTGCAGAGGTTTTTTTGCAGCTTTTTTTGCAGCTTTTTTCAGCAAGTCATTTCTCCTGGAGTTCTAGAGAGCTGTCAACATTTCTTTAGTGTTGGTGTGATGTTAGCATTGTGTATAGTCAAGGACGTAAGGCTGTTGTCCTCTAGGTGTGTTAGTTGTTTTTATACCTCCCCCGCTGCTTGAGAGGACACGCAGACAAAATTACAAAATTGTACGAAGTACCCTCAAAAACACGTTTTCAGCAATTAAAAAAATCGTATAGATACTAAATGTCAATGCTAGTTGTACCATTCAAATGCATATCATGTGGCTGTTTGCTGCCACTGATTTTTGTTCTTTTCTTTCAACTTCAGGAAACTGAGTGTAAAACCCATAACAAATCCTCAGTATTTGGATAATGTGGGGAATCCAGCCGTTAATGGACTGTACGACTTGGCTTTGGGACCTCCAGACTCCAAAGAAGTGTGTGCAACTTGCATGCAGAACTTCAGCAACTGCCCTGGTCATTTTGGCCATATAGAACTGCCTCTGACTGTGTACAACCCTCTGTTTTTTGATGTATGTATGCTTAATTATTGTCTTGCTGGTGAAATGGGTGATGGTGCTCAAGCTGTCATACAGTTTGTAGTCCTTGAAAATAGTAAAGGTGCCGAGATCTGTTTTCTCTCGAAGTTTAAGTGTAATAACAGCAAATGTAGTAGGAAAAAGTTTGTTGTGTCGTGATAGTTCAATGCAAATAGACTCCTTAGACTTTTGCAAAATACACGCTTTGTTGTAACTATCATTTTACTCAATATTGATGAACAAGAGAGGGGCAATGTTGATCACTAAACTATGTGACCAACTGTAGGGTCTCGTGGCTTAATTAAATGGATGGCACAGTAAAAATTATTAGTTGTTTCCTTTAAACAAGTACTACAAACTTACATGAACAGCTACCTACTTTTATCCTAGGATCTCTAAGTGCTTCCTGGACGTTCAGGGCTTGTTTTTGCTCCAGATAGCTGTGTTGTACATTCTGCCCAGTAGGTCCTCTTATTCCAGAATAATTTGTTCTAGAAAACTTGATCAATATGGATAGAACCCAACAACCTATCCAGTAATATGCTGAGTGACATAACGTGTGTGCCAAGGAAATGGAAGAATGTAGCGTTGTAAGTTTGGTGGCAGCAGAGAGTTGAAAAATGCTGAGCTATATAGAAATCCATCAGTCCTTTTAATAAAAAAAAAAAAAAGGTGGCTGTCAAGATGATTTCTTGCATCTGGAAGTCAGACACGTGCTTCTCATAGCTTTACAACTGTTGCATTTACATGATATGTGGGATACTTAACGTGGAGCAGAGATTTGAGTTGGTGTGCATCTTTCAGGACAGGTGTTACAAGCTTGTTTTGAAAGCTACTGGTGGTGGTCAAACTGCACATTTCTCCTAAGTGCTTCATGTGGGTGTTTTTTCAAAAGGTCATCTTTTAAATATAAAAGGATTCCTGGCTGTAAGGGTAGGATTTGCCTTATTTTGGTCTTCTGAAAGTTAGATGCATAGTCTGATTGTACTTTTTAGCTCTTTCTGGAGTCTGAGGAGTGGGGCTATTTGCAGAGGAAGATTCATCTAGCCTATAACAGGAACCTGAGCTGGGATGAATTTCCCTCCTGAGGTGCCAATCTCCCCATTTACAGTAGCTGGCTCCTGCGTAGGCTATTAATTGAGACTAAAAACCTCACTTTCAGATGACTAAAGTTAGATAAGGTCCATCCCACTTCTAGTCTTGTCCCAGCTTTGAATACTTGTATTTGTCTAAGGAATAAAATCGTGCAGCAGTAATTCCTAGCCTTCAGGCCGCTGGTGCTGTGTGCAGCTAGAGTGAGTTGTGTGCAGAGCTATGTTGAATGATAAAAACCACTGATATTTTCCCAAAGCTTGAGGAGAATGTGGTTGCATGAAGAATCTTGAGGGACACTGATAGTACTTGTGACCAGAACGTTCCATTTTACTAGTGTGGTGTTTTGGGTACCACATTGTCCTTTATGGGATAAGCTGTTAGAAGCTGTAATCACCGTGCTATGTAAGAGCAGCCTTGGTCCCAGAGTTGCTGTAGGTACGACAGGCTTTTCCTCTTGACCCCTGTATCTGTTATGTAGACAGCCCGCAGAGAGTTTGCAGATCATGCTTGGCATGTGAGTTTGTGTGGTTGAAAGAAACATGTTTTTTTTCCCCAGTCCAATTTTTCGTGATTAAACTTAACAGTTAATCTAATTTCTGAATTATAGTAGCACTTATTTAAGTTCAATCAAATCTATCTATTTGCTTACTGTGCAAGCTAGTAAATCTACCAGGATAACCTTTTTCCCCTTTTCCTTCCAGAAATTATACCTTCTAATTCGAGGTTCTTGTTTAAATTGTCACATGCTGACATGTACTCGAGCTGTGGTTCACTTACTGCTAAGTCAGCTGAAGGTTCTGGAGAAAGGGTTGCTTCATGCCGTCCATGATCTTGAAGTCATTCTGAACAGGGCAAGTACTGTGAATTTCTCCATTGCTTTTTGAGTTGATAGTCCTGTAACTATAGAGCTATCCCAATTTCTTTTATTCTGTTTCTTATAGTTTTTAGAGCAATGTGCAGATGCAACAGGTGCAGAAATTGAAGAAGAGTTAAATCACCATGTTCATGAAATACTACAAAGTCATCAAGTAAGAGATCAGTGTTCAAATGTAAGTACAATCAGTGCTTCTCCTGGGGTCTCAGGTTTTGTCCTTTTAAAATAGTAATGTGCAGAAGGAAGTGTCTTTGACGATGTAGACTCTAGATTTTGTCCCGCAGTTCTGAATTGTGTTATATTTAGAGGGGTTTCTGGGTGAAATGTCTGAAATGAAGCTTAAAAAGATTTTCTTTCCTGTTAGAGTAACTATTAAGTTTCTAGAAAATACACTTTATGAAGGGAAATGTTTTGATTGTGTAAATGTGGTATAAAAAATAATCTGATGCTGCTGTCAGTACGTTTACCTACAGAAGTTGACACGTCTCTGTATGAACTGCAGAACTCGTGCATCCAGCAAATTTGCAGAATTACTTACAGTGAAATTTTTAGAAAGAATTATGTAATTGTAATTGAATTCTCATTTCCATTTAAATGCAGTTTAATTGTTAGTTAAAGGAAAATACTAGTAAAGAAGATACTTAAACAAATCTGGTCTAAGATATTAGACTTTTATAAGCCAAGTTTAATTCCTTAATCACTTGTTTCAAAACTAACCTTGAGCACTTTGGAAATCATACATTCATGAGCAGTCAAAAGAAGTGATTTTTATCAATCTTCTGCCTTCTTAAATCATCATTAGCGAAAAGCTTTAAAATTTAGTACTGAGTTGAAAAATAAAGACTATTTATGAAATAAATTTAAAAAGGAGGGTGGTGAACATTGAGGGGGTGTATGTTTCCAGCAAATATGGGAAGATGATGGAAGAATGCTAGAGATCAAGGCATGAATTAAATCAATACAGGGATGTGTGTGCATTGATACTAACAATGTTCGTGTTGATAGCTAACGTTAATTATGTAGTGTTTAATAAATTCTTCATATCAAATGTTTTAATTCATTTTTATTCTTTTCATTATTTTTAAGTTTTGGTTTTTTTTTTCTTTATCAGGTGAAAAATGTATGTGAGTGTAGAAATAAATTGATAGCACAGTTCTGGAAAGCACATATGAGTTCAAAGAAATGCCCAAATTGCAAGTAAGTTTAACTACATGAGGAAGTAAATAGCTGGTGTAAAGTAAAATACTGTGAGCATTTGTATTAACTTTTATCTGCCTTTCCTGGTTTTCTTTTTTTTCCTTTAAGATCTAGGAGATCACTAGTGCGAAAAGAGCATAACAGCAAGCTGACAGTAACCTATCCTTCTACAGTGTACCATAAGTCAGGAGAGGAAGGCAGCCTGGATGAGCCAGCAGGTAAAATATTTGTCTTCTATTAAAATATGTTCACACTTATTTTCCTGTATTTAAGGTGCACAGACTACTAGCAGTGACTGTGTGCCTGTGACTAATGTATAAAAAATTTAAATAAAACAGTAAGCTCAACAGTAGGGGAGTACTTGACTCCATTAAATTTCTCTGTTTGCGAGCCTTCTTTGCTTTTGCAGCTTCGAGCGTCTGTTTGTATGTCAGGAAAAGAAGTACAAAAAGCATAATGTATGTCAACTCTAACGTGGTTTTGGGACACTGCATTTCTGGTGGGCAGATGATTTTCTGCTAGATTTTTAAACTAGGGGGACTAGATAAAAAATGAACTAGGAGGAAGATGACCAACCTTATTTCAGAATTAAAATTAGGTAATCCTACCTCGTATGGAAGAATTTCCTCTTAAAGAAGTCAGAAAAGAAAGTAGGTGACGTTTTCCAAGCTTAATTATCCTAGTGTTTGAATCTAAACTTACTTTTTTCCACTTCTTGTATCAATGATCCTTTACACAGCCAGGTAAATTGAAGTGGGTTTGTGTGTGTTATTTAACCCTTAGAAAAGATTTCTAAATAGAGCTTATTCCGTTTGCTAGTCTGTGGTTTAAATACTAGGTTAAATCTCGAGTTGTGCCTGGAGAAGCACGATGGCGGTGTTGGGTTTTCAAGCGGAAAGGTCGGATCTCTGCTTTAGCATCCTATCTGTAATACATTTAACAAAGGCAGGAAAGTTTGGATATCCCAGTAGTGACAACTATGATTTCGCTCCATGAAATTGTAGGCTAATACTTTGGGCTTTTTATTTGAGCCCCTTTAGGACTGTCCAAAGTTTGGGGGTGTGTTTTATTATGCTCGTGATGAAAATAGTTGTTCTGGAGGGTCAGGTGAGTTGCCAGAATTGGAATACCTTGCCTCACCACAGAAGACTTCAAAACCAGGCATGTTCTTGCAGTCTCTGTTAACATTCACAGCTGAAGTACAGATAAGAAATATCTTCCTCCTGTCAGTGTTCAAAAACCAAGGCTGTAATGCCTCTTGGTTACTTTCATTACAGTAAAGTCTTACATCTTCTGAAATGGGATGGGCTATAGTTATGTACATTTTGCATAGCCTGTGTCACGGTTGCTTATTGTATTGAATCTTGGAGGGAGTACTTTTAACCTTGGCATCGATGCATTTGTGTTTAAGGAATGGAAAGGTTTTCTATGTGAAGGAATGGGGAATTGATGTTTCACTGTGGAAAAATCTGGATTTCTGGACCTCAGCAAAAAGAACAGTAGGAAGCTTTAGCTGAGGTCATTGTTTTTCTTCAAGCCATGTATTCTGGCTTCCCTTGGACATGAGGAGCTGGCCTGCAAGAGAAGTGGAAACTGAGACCTAAAATCTGTGGCTTTTTTAAAAAAAGGATTGATCTTCTTTTCAGTAGCAAAACCACGTGTTTTCCTTCCTCGCCGAGATACAGCTAGCCCAGACTCTAACTTATAATATAGTTGGGTTGCTGATGGTTATTATTGTCTCATCCACTTGGGTATTTCATGGGGACCTTGATCTCACTGGTAATACTTGAATCCCACTTCTGTGTTCATCAGCTGCAGGTTGACTCTTGATTTGTGTTTTGGTCAGTGGATGAGATAATTTGAAGAAGGGGTCCAGCTCACTATTAATCAAATAAAGCATACACTTTAGATGTTAAAGTTGAGTTTTGTTTCAGTTACTTATACTGGTATCCGTTAGTCACAGAAATGGCTTATTTTTTCCATACTGGGAAGGGTCTTACTTTAGTTGATTTCATATCCCCAAAGCAAACACGTTAATGATATTTTAATGTAGGTGTCAGCCAATATATTTTGTATGTATTTCCATTCCTTCTCTGAGCTGGAAGCACTTATCAAGCAAAAAAAAACCCTTTCAAAGTAACTTCTTGTAATTAGTTTTTTTAATATTTTATTATTTAATTTTTATTTTTTATTTTTCAGCTATTGATGAAAGTCAGTTAGGGAAGAGAGGATACCTGACACCGATGACTGCCAAGGAATACATCCTGGCTCTGTGGAAGAATGAAGGTAATGGCTGTTAAGAGCAACGTTACTTTGTTTTCTATATCACTTATGGACAAAGTCTGCAAATGTTCCCGTATGAACTCCTTGTCAAATCTTTGCCTTAAGGGCTCCTGGCTGCAAGATAGATTTTGTGACAGGAGGACCAGCAGGTAGTAAGTGCAGAGAGCTGGATTCAATGAATAGTTTGGTTAGCTATTCTCATAGTTGTGGCTCCCCACAAATTACGATTGTTGTTTACAGAGAATTTAATGTTGATACGGTGCTGCACCTAGTATTCCCCACAGTTACATTGGTTAAAGACTGAGAATGTATTTAGCGGTCTCTTTTGAGTTCCCTGTACTCTGAATCTGTCTGCAGTTACCAGGAAAAACCAAAGCAGTTTCATGTATCAGTCACAGCTAGTAACTGGAAACTGTTTCTTCCTGCTGTTTTGCTTTTTTCTTTTACTATACTCTATATTTCTGTTCAGAGTTGTTTCTAAAAAATCATGTATGTGACCAAAAAGAACAATGGCAAATCTTTCTAAAGTATGCCTAAATATTTTTACTTTAAACAAGCTCACTAGTATTTAACTTGGCAGATGCTTTTGGCTTGATTGACCAAATGTATCTGGGGGGTTGGGTTCCCAAACAATAGCAGTGGTAATGAGTTTATCTTTTCTATTGTATCTTTTTAGGTTTCTTTCTGCGTTATCTCTTCCCTGGGATGGATCCCCATGAGAGTTCGGGGTTCAGTCCAGACATTTTTTTTTTAGATCTACTTGTGGTTCCGCCTTCAAGGTAAAATTTCCCCAAAAACCTTTTGTAGAAATCATGGGGTTTAGTGCATACTTTTTGCAGGAGTCAGAGATGGAAACGCCTAAAGTACAGACACTGGTCTGCTAAAGTGTCAGTGGAGTGTTAAAAAAACCCAAACAAACAAACAAAACACAGCAGTAACTGATGATAAGTTTTATTATAACTTCAAATGAGTTTGTTAAAGGACTGAAATACTAATTATGAAAAAAAATGTGGTTTAGTACTAGTATTTTAAATTATTATAGACTATTATAACTGTATAGTACTGGTAGAATTTCTTGTTAAGGAATCATTCCTCTTTTATGACCATCCCAGTATAATAGAATTTTTAAATGCTCACTGTTTAGTTTATAGGGATTATTTTTCATGCACTGAAGACTTAGCTTAGAATGTTTGAGGTTTATCATGCTACTTTTCAGTGGCTTTAATCTTCTAAAGTAATTTTGATGTGCTGTAGGTATCGGCCCGTAAATCGTGTTGGAGACCGACTGTTTACAAATGGTCAGACGGTGAACTTGCAGGCTGTCATGAAAGATGCCAAAATGATACGGAAGCTCTTGGTTTTTATGGCAAAAGAACAATGTCAGCCAATAAAAATTGCAGAAGAAGAAATCCAAACAGTAAGATTTGCTGGTTATCTTATTCTTTGCTTTTTGGATATGTGGGTCGAGTTCAGGTGGGCTCCTGTTTGAACTGTTCCAGTAACAGATTTTGCCTGGGCTGTTGGAGTATGTGCCGTTGGAGATGTTCTCAATAGCTTTTTTTTTTTTTTTTGGCTCATGCCTCTTTCCACTCACCTGCCTGGTGCAAAGGCAAAAACATTTTATGCAGACTCCTTTAGTCATGGTTTTTGTATTGAATTACTGTATGTGAGACGTAACAGCCTCCTGTTACTGGAGAATGAAATATGTACAGCACAAACAGTTCACAATAAAACTTTTCCAGCATCTCATCGAATGAAAAATGATGGAGGAAAAAAGCCACTTTATCTTCTAGGTCTAGTAGAGCCAGTTGTGATCGTGGTTATTTTGATGTCTAAATGGAACCAAAAAATTCACAAATAACATTAATTAGTAACAATGCTTGTTTACTACTGACGGTTCACATGGACATATAGTGGTAAATAATAATATGTCACCATGCCTCTTTTCATATTTGTTCATGAGTTGTATTATTGAGGGTTCTTTGATACTGGACTTAGTTTCAGCTGAACTTGATTTACATCTTAAGTGTGAAACATTTTGAAAACATTTTTAGTTGCTCAGAATTTAGCCACTAGATGGAGATATGTTCTTAAAACGTTAGACAGAAGGTTAACGCGTTTTCGATGTGACTGGTATACTGACTTTTAGACTGTGAAAACAAAGTGATGTAGGTGATAAAAGCTCTTGGATTTACATTATTTTTATCTAAGAATAGGACTTCCTGGTAGCACAGTGATTTGTGGCACAGAGCGACTAACCAGTAACACCTGGTTTGGAAGGAGGACTGTCACTTACCAAGGGATGATTGATGAGCAATCTTCTTTTAAAATCCCACTGGTATATGTAGCTGTGGTGTTTGGAGACCTCCCATCCAAGTCAGTTTCTAAAGCTTGGCAACAGACCTGTCTCGGGGCACTCGGTTGTAATAATTTGAAAGTTAAGTTTACATTGTTAATGGTTTTTTTTGTTTTTTTTTTTTTTTTAAATTATTGTCTTTAATGAGGTGCAAAATAGTGGCCAATGTTTCATTTGCTATTTAATACTATAATTTCAGCCTAGTAAATAAAAAGTATTTTTTGTTAAGTTGAAGTTTCTAATTTCTGTTCCTGTAGGAGACAGGAGAGAATAATGAACCTCTGGACAATTCTGTCCTGACAATGATTCCAGGACAGACCATTGCAGATAAGCTGTACAACGCTTGGATTCGTCTTCAGAGCCATGTCAACATTGTATTTGATAGTGACATGGACAAACTAATGACAGAAAAATACCCTGGTATTCGTCAGGTGGGTAGCTGGCAGAATCTTAGAGACTCTGGACTTTGTGTGTCACAGACAGTTAAAACAAGAGAAGTTGATGGAATAAGAAAAAAGTGAAATATTTGTGGTTAGCCTGAGGCATTTTCATGATACTCATCGCTGTAATATCTGGAGAATCTGTCTGGTGTTGCATGCTTTCACATTTTAATCATTAACTTAACTTCTGTTTTCAAAGCTATTAGAGAAAAAGGAGGGACTGTTCCGCAAGCACATGATGGGAAAGCGTGTGGATTTTGCTGCTCGATCAGTCATTTGCCCCGATATGTACATTGGTACTAATGAGATTGGCATTCCTATGGTAAGAATAAATAAAGGAGCGTTTCTTTTTGGTGCAGCTGGGGACTGAACTACACTGTAACACTTTCAGCTACATAGCAAGCAGTTTAAGATGTCGAGATTTTCTGACTCATCCGGACTCTTTCCTCCCCAGTGTGCCATAGCTGTATGTTACCACTGTGTGTTAATAAAGAAGGAGCATTGAAGAGCAGGAAATTCTCACAGTTATACTGAACACCGCATCTGGGAAAGAGGATTAAAAAAGAGAAAAAGCTGTACTTGCTTCCTGGGATTATGAATTGGTGCAAACTTTATAAGTAGACCCTGTTTCTCCTGTGGTCTTTGTACAGTGTATCTTGTAACAGCTATGGCAGCCTTTAAGAAAAGGCCATAATGTCACCAACTTCATTCATCCTTAATGATTTTTACCTGCACAGAGATGACACCAAGCCTGAATTCGAGCTTTTAATTATATCATCTTTTCTGCTTGCCTATCTGCAAATAGTGGACCTGGTGATAATGGGCTTTTTCTCTGTATTTGTTGGTTTGTTTGTAGAATCTAAAATGATGCTTTCTTATTTTTAATTGCTAATTGAGTTTTCCTTTTCTGCTGCAGTAGAAAATCATAAAAAGGACATTGTTTCTGTTCTTATGGTAGAGGATTTTAAAACAGAAATGTATTTATTTGGCATGACAGTAGAATGAGGAGGAGATGCATCCAAGAGCTTAAAGTAATTTATGTTTACATTGTATGAGTTAACATTTGACACTGTTTTCTCAGTGGCTTAGTACTGTTTTAAGCCAAAGCTGAACAACTAGTTAGTTCTCTCCTCTTTTCCCTCCTGTCTAGGTATTTGCTACCAAACTGACTTACCCTCAGCCAGTCACTCCCTGGAATGTCAAAGAGCTGAGGCAGGCTGTCATAAATGGCCCAAAGGTTCACCCTGGGGCCTCCATGGTCATTAATGAAGATGGATCTCGTACAGTGTTGAGTGCAAGCAGCCTGACCCAGAGGGAAGCCATAGCTAAGCAGCTCCTCACTCCTTCTTCAGGCGCGCCCCAGTCAGGACTGAAGATTGTGAGTACGACAAAGAGTTTTCTGGAGCCCTCCTGCACCTGTGGTGTTTTTTTTAAAATAATACTACTACTGTCCTTGCTAGTGATTCCAATGGGCCCACTCACAGAGACTCCCAGCAGGGGTATCTCTTGTCTTTTAGTAGGTGGCTGAGAAAAAGTTGGGGA
>NW_008794416.1:575032-584947 GCF_000699145.1 Aptenodytes forsteri | reverse complement strand
GGGGGGGGGGGGGGGGGGGGGAGAAAAGCTTCATAATTTTTCAAATTCTAAAAACCATTTTTCTATCCTGAATTTTACTCTTCTCTTAATATGCAGCGTGTGGCATTCATCTTGCCAAGATGCAGAGTAGTCTTTCTTTTGCAGCTGACTATTCTTGGGAAGTCTTAGCAGTATGGAAGATAAAATAGTGCTTTCCTTTTATGCTTTTATTTCCCCCGCCTCCCCGTCCTTCTCAGCAAATTCTATCTTTTATTCCTGTCCTTTTGAAATATTACATAGGTTCTGTATTTGGAGCAGTTTTTTGGTAGCAGTTCTGAAGGCTGAAATTCATTATACTTGTAGAGTAGGTACAACACAAGCAGTTGATGTGACATGTCTTCCAGGAGTGGGGTGTCCATGAGTATGTATGAAGTAGAGTCCTCCGTTCTCTGTCAGCCATGCTGGTGGTAGCACCGACCAGGGGAGGAGTGGTCTGTGTTTTAGCACTGACTGCTGTAACCTGGGATCCATCTTCCCATCACCATCTCATTTTACAGATGACAAAACAAGAAACAACCACACTGAGATCCATCTGTTTGTACAGACATTAACATTTGTGAAATGCTTAGTGCTTATATCAGTTGTTTCTTCAGCGCTGCTGGAGGGTTTGAGTTCTCTGTGCTACAGCTTAACCAACCTTTGAAACTTCTTAATAACTGTATCTCCATCCCTTGCAAGAGTTGAGAACTTATTATTTAGCTGCTAGGGCAGAAGTTTTGGTGATGAATAGTCTTTTCACAATGTCTGTTATGTATACTCCTGTCTCTAATAGAGGTGTGGTAAAGATTTAATATTTAAGACTGAGTATTTCTGTGATGTCAGTTCTCCCAGAACTTGTCACAGAGGTAAACACAACAGTATTTAGACTATACAAACAGCTTATCATACTCCTGTTGATAATCACTTAAATGGATATATGGGTGTTACTGACAGAGAAATTAAAATGAGACTGTTTTGAGAGACTCTGTTCTAGATAAGAATATATTGTGTTGTACTCAAACCTGAAATTATAACTCAGAGATCCCTGGCCTCTGCTTCAGCTACGGGGTTATATTATTACCTTATTCTAGGATGTCCAGTGCTGGGTGTATGGTGACAGGTATTATCAATTCAGCCCAATGGGCTTTGGATAAATAGTTTATTTTCTTACTTACAAACGGCATAATTTTCTTTCTTTTTCAGTCTTTGATCCCTATATTGCCAAGGGAGAGGAGAGATTGGTAGAGCGTGGCTTGCATGCTGTTAGCTTGGTTTGATCACTGTGGTTTGTGGGAATTAATGGAGGATATGCAGCCTTAGAGTGTGGTTTGGTGGAGAGCAGAGGGCGTTCAGGGGCAAGTAGTCTTGATTCTCTTAGGAAGTTTTGCCCAGAACGTTAATACTAGAAAGAAAATGTTTTGGATATGTGTGTGTATTTTAAGATGCAGTCTTTTCAGAGGCATGCATGGAAATGCCTTACAGGCAGCAACCAAAATTCTCTTGCAGGTATGTCGACATATTAAAAATGGAGATGTCCTTTTACTGAACCGCCAGCCCACTCTTCATAGACCTTCCATCCAAGCTCACCGGGCCCGAATCCTGCCTGGAGAAAAAGTGCTGAGGCTTCACTATGCCAACTGCAAGGCTTACAATGCCGATTTTGATGGGGATGAAATGAATGCCCATTTTCCACAGAGCGAGCTGGGCAGAGCAGAAGCCTACACCTTAGCCTTTACTGATGAACAGTATCTGGTTCCAAAGGTAAGTAAAACTGTCAGATAAATTTATTCCTACGTGAAATCACTTTGTCTTTTTGTTTGTTTGTTTTGTCTAATGATAAATGAGGTTGTTATTTTTTTTTTATTTATTATTGAAATTTATTCCTGGTTTCTGTTTTGTCTTCACCTGTGGTTCTCTTCGCCTATAGAAGGCCCAGCACATCCACACAATCTCATTCCTTTTAATGTCAATGTCCAGAAGAGAGTTAGTAGAGTTGTGCTATGATGACGAGTTCTTTACAAATGACTTTAGTGCTTTTATCCAGCTGGAATAATTTTGGGAGCTGCTAGCACATGACTAATTATCCCCCCCCAACCCTTTTTCTTGTTTTCTCTTTAGGATGGGAAGCCACTTCCTGGCTTGATCCAGGATCACATGATTTCTGGAGTCAGCATGACAATCCGGGGCTGCTTTTTCACCAGAGAGCAATATATGGAGCTTGTTTACCGAGGACTAACAGACAAAAAAGGAAAAATTAAAATCTTTCCTCCTGCCATTATGAAACCACAGCGATTATGGACAGGAAAGCAGGTAGTTTATAATTTATTGGGTTAAAGGATGCTGGTGGTTCCAAAGTAAACAGAATGCTAATGTTCAAACCATTGCTGCTGAGGGTTGCTGAAGAGCCAGATCCCATCATCTAATCAACACCGTGTAGATCTTGGTGTATGTTATTGGAGCTATGAGAGTTGTTCTTCATTTAGAATGGCAGTATTAGAACAGTACTTTTACTTGCTGCTCTGAATGGTGTTGCACATACAAGTATAATGCTGCAGTTTGCAGGCATGGGAGCAGAGAAGGAATTTGTTGATCATAGTAAACTAAGTTACGCCAGTCAGTGCTTTTAAATCTCTGAACTTAAAAGTTGTAGGTAAATATTCTGGTATTTGACTTTTTGGTTGAGATCATCATTAGGTTGATGTAATATCTGGGAAGCCCAAGTGAATGCTCCATTTTCTATTATTTAAGAGAGTACAGGAAATTCTCTGCCAGTTTTCCTGTAAAATCCAACAGACAACTCTTTTTTTTTTTTTTTTTTAATATATATATGTATATATCTAATTATTGGAAAAATCTTTGGTACCATATGTTTCTGAAAAATTATGTGTCTCAGCTTATTGATCTTTCAAAGGCTAGAGTAGCAAAAGGATATTCCTGTCTTGTAAACTTCAGATTTCTGAGCTTTTAAAGCTTTGCTGTCAGTGGAAATAATACGTATAGGATGTTGCTTTTCTCCTCCATGCCAAATTCTTTACGTTGAGAAAGGAATATAGGAAATAAATAGTTCCTGCCACTCTTCCTGCTTTTTTATAGGTTGTTTCTACATTGTTAATAAACATAATTCCGGAAAACCACGTCCCACTGAATTTGACTGGGAAAGCTAAGATTGGTGGAAGAGCCTGGGTAAAGGGACCTGCAAACAGATGTCTAAATCTTGATTCAATGTGTGAATCTCAGGTATGCTGGGGCAGCAACTCTGGAGGCTGGGCTGGGCTGTATTGTAATAAAATTGTGTATAGAGTAGAGGAATGGGAAGGGAAGCAGGCGGATGACAAAGTTAAAAACAGATATTGAGCAACAGTTACTGCCATAAGGTGTTGATTAGAGGGTAGGCCTGGGGGTAAGGAAAAACTCTGTTCTGATCCTGACTGATACAGATTCCATCTGTTTTTGTTAGACCACGTGTCTTCAATGTTTGACTTCATAGGTGGAAAAATACAGATGGTGTTAGAAGTTTTATTTCTACTGTAAACTCTGGAAGTGTAGATAATCTGACCATATTTAACTGTTCACCAATACGTGGGCTTTCTAAACTTAAACCTATTTTCATGTAGATTACACAGAAAAACCTGTAGAGATCATAATGAGATCAAAATTTCTGTTTTCCTGAATAGCTGTGTTTTTATTTTTCAGGTTATTATTAGAAATGGGGAATTACTGTGTGGAGTGTTGGACAAAGCTCACTTTGGCAGCTCTGCCTATGGCCTGGTCCACTGTTGCTATGAAATCTATGGGGGTGAAACCAGTGGGAAGGTGCTAACATGTCTAGGACGTCTCTTCACTGCTTACCTGCAGCTGTACAGGGGATTTACAATGGGTGAGTTACACAAGGACTAATTCACTGGTGCTGTAGTGCAGCACCTCCTGAGGTATAGAACAGACATTGTTGGGCATAATTTACAGAATTCTTAGCAAGTATTAAGTTTCGCAAGACTGTCCTTGAGTGGGATAGCTGTTTGCCAACCTTTTTTTTTCTTTTTCTGGTTGGTGCATAGCTTGCCTTCTAAGCATAAAGAGAAAGTATAATCTTGAGTGTGTCCATCAAGTTCTCTCTTCTATCCTGCCTAGTCAAAGTGCACACAGCCTAAATGTGTTGAAATTTTGTTTAGATCAAAACCTCCTATGGGTCTTTGTTATTTTTACTTCTCTGAAAAAGAATTGTTGCATAGAAACCAGAACAACTGATAAAGCGAGATGGAAGAACTTTGAGGGGTTATTAATCAAGTCTTGCATATCTCATTCTACTGTAAATCTTTTGGTAAATGTTTGACTTTCATTACAGCTTTGCAAACTCATACAGAAATGCACTTGGCACACAATAAAAATTTGACCCTTACTGTACTCTCTCTTCTTGCAATAGTTGTAGTATTTCAGATTACCGTGTAGAGCTTTACAAGATGTTTTTATACTAATGAAATACTTACAGTATATAGCAGCAGGAGGGTTTAAATTGGCTTTTATCTGAAGGCACAAAATGATCACTTAAGGGTTACCTAGACACGGTCAACTGGTAGGCAGCAGTAGTGAGGAACCAACAGACTGCTGTGAGCCAAGAAAAAGGGAGGAAGATCTGTTGAAGTGAGGAAGGTGATTAATTGACTGTAAGACACAGAAGATATGTCTTGAGAGCCAGGGTGCAAAAACTAGTTAGGCAAAGATAATGAGCCAGGGGTCACTAGATAGTTAAAACGTCAGAAAAAGAGAAGTGGGACTGGAGCGGGAGTCTGGGATTTGATGAAGATTAGATGATTCGGGACTGAGCAAAATGAGACTTCGGGATGAGACGAATAAGGTTCAGGACAAGGAGACAAAGTAGAAGAGACAAAGTTGTAGTGGGAAAAGGAGAGCAGGGGCTGGACAGAAAGAGTGAGGGTAGAGGGACATACGATGGGGCCATAGGCTCCTTTGCCTTGTAAACGTGTGTGTGACTCACTAGTGAAGCGTCCCACTTGTCCCCCTAGAACTGCTGTACATGTAGCCTGGGAGGAACCTCCAGGTGATCTAACACAGCTCCCTGCTCAAAGCAAGTCCTGCCAGATGAGCTTGTGCAGAGCTGTGTCCAGTCAAGTTGTGAATATCTCCAGGGGTGGTGATTGTACGACCTCTGGGCCCCTGTGCCAGCATTTGATCATATACATTGTCAAAATTTTTTTCCTCTTGAAGAAAATTTTCTTTCCTTGTATCTCTAAAGGACAAACAAACACACACATCTTTCAGCCTCTCCTCATCCATCGTGTGCTCCAGCCAGTTTAGTGACTTTTGCAGGACTTCTTACAAATGGCCTACAGGAAGGAGTTAGGGTTCCAACCTTTGATTTGTTCTAAATTGTTGTTCTCCTGGTCCTGTCATCACAAGGGTCTGTATTTTTAGTTTACCTTTTTAAAACTATGAAATGACAAATGCTCCAAAGGTCAGTCAATAGGAACTTGGAAGTGGATGGAAGAGAAAAAAGTTTGATGTGGCTGGCCTGTAACATGTTTGTTTGTGTGCAAGTGCACCGATTAAGATTTTTGTAGACACTGTTGAAGTTAAGAATTCTTAAGTTAGGGAGTTGATTTTGCACCCTTAATGCTTAGCTTAGCTGATGTTGCATGTTTTGTTGACAGCCTATGCCTTCTCCCTCAAAAAGCCACTCAGAATTTTTTTTTTTCTTGTCAAACTGCAGTTATCCTGATTTTAACAGTTATTATATCTTTAATTGTGACTTTTTTTCCCCAGCTTTTTGCTCTCAAAATCCCTGACACCAAATGTGGTTCCTTCCGCAACTCTTTTTCAGTTTAGATCATTATGTGCTGTGTCTCTCTTCTTTAACAGGGATTGAAGATATTTTGGTTAAACCTGAAGCAGACCACAAAAGACAAAAAATCATTGAAAAGTCAAGCCAGCATGGTATTGAAGTAAGTCTGTCTTGCAGAATTCCCTACCCCCCCACCCCCCCATTTAAAAAAATTTGAAATCCTGCCCTATTTAATCATGCCTGCTTAGCACCTAAAAACCCCCCCGTTTCACTTTCAGGCTGTTCGAGCTGCTCTTAATTTGCCAGAAACTGCATCATGTGAGGAGGTCCAAGGGAAATGGCAGGATGCCCATCTCTGCAAAGACCAGAGGGATTTTAACGTGGTTGATCTGAAATTCAAGGAGGAAGTAAACAGTTACAACAATGAAGTTAACAAGGTTGGCATTGAGGCATCTGCATATACTAATCTTGTTTGGAGACTTTCTTATTAAGTCAATGTAATGTTGATGAGGGCTGCCTGACTGTTCTGGAGGCTGAAGCTTTCCATCTGTCCCCAGCATGAGGCTTCACATACTGCCTTGCCAGTGCACCTCAACCTTGTCCTCCCTGAATGAGAAGATGGCTTAATATTCAAGATGCTTTTAAAATTATAAATAGGAATGTTCGTGGTTAGTCATGCTTTCACTTTTTTAAAGCCTTCAACAGGAATTGCTTTGGTTTATTAATAATGGTTTGGTTTTGTTCCTTTCACCCCATCACAACTCTTTAGGTTTGTATGCCCCTTGGTCTCCACAGGAGCTTTCCAGAGAACAATTTGCAGTTGATGGTACAGTCAGGAGCCAAAGGATCCACTGTAAATACAATGCAGGTAATGACAGCTAGAATACTTAGCAGCTACATGTGTTGATGCGATTTGTCCTAGAATGTAAGCTATTGAGAAGAGCTTGTGCAGATACCTAATACCAAAGCAAGATTTTTATTCAGGGCTTCGGGAGTGGAGGTCTTCGGCGTAGGAAAATTTTAGAAGAATGTAATAAGGACCTCAGTGGGTGATGGAGGAGAGTCAATATTTATTATAACTTTCTATTTTTGAATCAATACTTAGTACATTAGGATTTATAGCAACTGCAGAGCTTCTTGTTAAAAGGAATGCTGCAGATTATACAGACAAACCTACTGTAGGAGAAAGGCCAGGAAAAGTTCTCTGTTGGAGACTGACCCTTCTGTTTCCTTCTTCCATTACTGAATAGGAAATCTTACTTTGATTTTGGTACAAATGGCAAGGATGCTTTTTCATTTTGCATTCTGCAACACAGACACCAAGCAAGAAACACTCTCTATAAAAAGGCCATTTAAAATTCTGTCTCTGCTGGGAGAGAATGACCAAAGCTCAAGAGAGAGGGGTTTTTTGTTCTGTTTTCAGTGCACTGCTGAGAGGTGGTGAGGGTAATGTAGGGGCCTAAAAAATAGTTACAATATTTTAGTTTCTCATCTATTTGTATTAAAATAAACATACAGAATGAGAATGGCAATGTTGAAGATGAGTCAGGGGGCTGGAATAACTTAAAAAAAACAGATGAGATCTACATGCCTTATCTGCTGATCAGTAGCAAGAACATTTAATGAACAGGTCAACATTTAGTTAAAGAACATTTAGTGAACATTTTAATTTTTTTACTATGTTTTTCAAGAAAAATTGTTGGGACTTAGGTGAGAAAAAAGCTGGATGGAAAAGTGATGTTTCCTTTTTTACTGTCCACGTTTAGATTTCTTGTTTGCTGGGCCAGATTGAGTTGGAAGGTCGAAGACCCCCACTGATGGCATCTGGCAAATCGCTGCCATGTTTCCAGCCTTATGATTTTTCCCCTAGCTCAGGAGGATTTGTGACTGGCAGATTTCTCACTGGGATCAAACCTTCTGTAAGTTGAATACTGCTTGCGCTTACACTGAAGCTTATTTAGTTCTTGGTATTTTAATACAGTGTTTGCGATGATAGATAAATCGACTTTGTTCACACTACTTTCATATGTAGCTTTTGAGAAAGGTCATAAATTGCCAGTCTCAGTGTACTTCTCGGCAGAATGCTGATGGGATTGTGCTTATGTTTAGGAATTCTTCTTTCACTGCATGGCTGGCAGGGAAGGTCTTGTGGATACAGCTGTCAAAACCAGCCGTTCTGGGTACCTACAAAGGTAAGAGGCTTGTTTTAGAATTTGAGCCTTTAAAAGGTCCCTTTTTTAGTTTGGTTGGTTGGGGTTTTTGTTTGGTTTTTTTGTAGAGTACTGTAGACTATATTGCTTAGATTAACTTCAGTGTACTTGCTTTTTAGAAAAGTGTTTACTGTCTGAGTGTTGAATGTTTGTTCTACACCTGACTTTCTAGGTGACTAGATCAAGTGGAACTTTATCATCTCTAACTTATCTCTGGCACATAGCAACAGCAATTTTTCCTTTTGGAGAAATCTTTTTCCTGATACAAGTAAAGATGTACACATTCCAGGCAACTCTAGTTTTTCTTGGCCACATTGTGTGGCCTTCGTCTTTATTCAAGGAACACCTCCAGTATCTGGAAGAAGATGGAACTTTTTAATTGTTTCAGAGTGTAGTGATGGGTTCTAGAGAAGGGATGCCCCCTTCTTTCAGACAGCTGTTTAAGAGTGACAGCAAAAACAGACAGTAATTTGCTATTTCATTTTAAGTCACTTTAGTCCAAGGAAACTGGATGGAGCAACATGCAGAAAGCTTTGCAATGTCATTACACATTTCACCTGTGTGTCGTGTCTGTATGATTCTTTTGGCTTCCAGAATTCCTGATCAGCCCTTAAGTGCACTTAAGGTATTAATGAAAACAGTATTTTTCATGTTAGACTTACATCATCCTTGTTGCTTTGTAGCCTCTAACAGCATTGGTTTTTTTGTTTGTTTTTTTTTCTTTGGAACAGATGTATCATAAAACATTTGGAAGGACTGGTAGTTCAGTATGACCTGACTGTACGAGATAGCGATGGCAGTGTGGTGCAGTTTCTGTATGGAGAGGATGGGCTTGATATCCCTAAAACTCAGTTCTTGCAACCTGAGCAGTTTCCTTTCATTGCAGAAAACTATGAGGTAGAACACTTGAATCTTAAGTATTTATATGGGGTGAAGGGGAAGACTGAAATGCACAGTTAACATCTGGCATATCTGTTAGGGATCCAGTGGCATAGTTGTTTCAGTCACTCTCAGACTAACCTACATTTTTATTTGCCATTGCATTCAAAATACAGAAGTGAATCTTAAGTCTGTGGCATGATTTAAAGCAGTCTCGATTTCAACAGAGCACCCAGTGCTCTCCCTGTTCTCGTCTGTCCTAACTCTGCAGCTGGGTTCAACACAGATGACTTTACTCTTCAGTCTGTCAAGTTTGATTAACTTCCTTTTACTAGTATCATCAGTGGTTATTAAAGAATGGCAATGGTCACATAAAGATAGAAGGAGTTTTCTCTCAGTTGGGTTGAAAACCAATTTTTAAAATTGTTTTACAGCAGCTGAACACTTTAAGTGGCAGCAGATGACCTTTTCAGTTTGCTTTGCCTTTTCTGCTACCGTGAGCATAGAGAGAAGAATAATCATACAGATAACTTTCTTATAGGTAATCCAGAAGACAAACCATCTGGATGAAGCTTTAGCAAGGATGGAGTCTCACCAAGCTAACCAGCAGTTCAAAGCCATCAAAAAGTGGCGAGCCAGGCACCAAAACTCTGTGCAAAGAGAAGGAGGTTTTCTGATGTTTTCCCAAAAGAAAATGGCAAGTGTAAAAGCACAGATTCCAGGAGGAGAAGTCAAAAACGGAAGAGATCCTGCTACTTTACAGGTAACACAGAAGCAGTTGAATTGACGGAGCCCTTTAAAAAAAGTTGCAGAAGTCAGTGATTTTTTTTTTTTTTTTAATGGCTTTTTATAGAATCATAGAATTGTTTAGTTTGGAAAAGACCTTTAAGATCATTGAGTCCAACCATTGACCTAGCACTGCCAAGTCCAACCGTTAGCCTAGTACTGCCAAGTCCACCACTAAACCATGTCCCCAAGTACCACATCTACACATCTTTTAAATACCTCCAG
>NW_008794416.1:561206-573873 GCF_000699145.1 Aptenodytes forsteri | reverse complement strand
CCATCATCTTCCCCGGCACTAAGGTCAGGCTTACAGGCCTGTAGACCACTTCCCCGGTCCTGCTGGCCACACTATTTCTAACACAAGCCAGGACGCTATTTGTCTTCTTGGCCACCTGGGCCAAGTGTCCCAAAGTGTTTCACAAGTTACCTTTTGAAGGAATCATATGTCGACTGTGTGTGTGATGAAGCTGAGATTCCTTTGTTAAAGCCTATGGGCCCTAGTGCCAGGGCAGAGGCCAAAAACTCTGAGGTAAAGCTGGTTTTAGAAAACTACCGATTTTGTGGGTGGTTTTTGGGGATTGTTTTTATTGGGGTTTTTTGATGGTGGATTGGGTTTTTTTAATGTACACAGAGTAGATCTCTCTTGGATGGACAGATATCTGCTAGCTGGATGAGAGCCTATGTAAATACGAAGATCAGAGGGCTGAGCCAGCCCTGCCTAGTGTTTCAAAAAAGTACTCTTGCATAAGCCTCTTGTACGTCAGGGCACTAACCTATATGTTATGGCTTCTAATGAAGATTGTACATGTGGACACAAAATGCAAACAGGTGCTGCTTCACAGCCTTGCTTTCACAAAGAATTTACCCTGGTAGGACGTGGGCAGTTAGCATGAAACTCCAAGTTGAAGGTGTTGAGATATATAACTCTGTTAGCTTGTCTGCAAATGTTACGCCTAATCACTGGTTAATTTATCAGCGATGCTGAATTTGTGTTGCTATTGGCACTTTTGATAATGTTGAAAACAATTTGGCCTGGGGATTCATTCACTATTTGTTATTTTTTTTCTTTTAGTAGATTAGGTAGATACAGATACCTGTTTATCTCTGTCTTAGTATATTGTAAAGCTCAGTGGACAGACTTCCGTGTCACAAGGCAGTTCCTCCTTCATGAAACAGCAAGGCACGTAGAAGATACGTTTAGCTTGTTTTCTGTATTACTTTTTTTTTTTAAGTCGGTATTAACTTTTTCCTTTATTAAATGCAACATTTGAAATGTTACTTGAAAGACTAGCCAACTGAAGAATTGAAGTAAAACGGATTAGCATGGATAAGATGCAAGCTACATTCAAGGTCTCTGCTGGACTATTGTGCTTGAATATTGACAGCTTAAAATCAGAGAAGCTCCTTTGTCATGCCAGCTTTAGACAGGCGAGGTGGTAGTCAGCTATAAGTAAAGATTTAAGTATGTCAAGGGTGTTCACTCCCAAGTTAAAATCATTCTTAGAGGGCTGTATTTCACTGGTTTCTGGAGTAGTTTCTGTGGATAGCTAACTGACTATTTCAAGCTTGTAAAGAACCTTGAAATCATTTGGGATCAAAACTGTAAGTATCAGAAAATGGAGAACATATTTGTAGCTGAGTTGTTTGCTATGTGTTATATACACCCGGAGGTTTTATATAGGTAATCTTTTCTTCCTTCGCTATTACTTGAGTGCTGGTGGAAGCAGTGTTATTTGGTTTTGATCTTATTGTAGATAAACCAGTCTGCTTAAAAATCTCCTCTTATTTTCAGTTATTGAAGATGTGGTATGAACTAGATGAGAAGAAACGAAGAAAGTATCTGAAGAAGACAAATAAGTGTCCTGACCCAAGCCTTGGTGTTTGGCGTCCAGATACTTATTTTGCGTCTGTTTCAGAAACATTTGAAAACGGAGTCAAAGATTATATCAACAAATGGGAATCTGAGAACAGACGAAGTTATATGCGCCCAGCACTTTCTTCTGATAGGTAGTAACTTCAGTGTCTTTACTTCTTTGCACTGAGCCAGAAAAACTAACCCTATTTTTGGACTGAGTTTGCTAAAGATGAAGTGTCTTTATCAACTCTTGTTTTTGTTGTGACCTTTGTGAAACAAAGTAGTGGGTTTCAGAATAGTTCCTGGAAGCCAAGTGTGCTTAGTATGCAGTGGAGAGGCCCTGGTTATCTGTTTCTTCCAAACCTGAATTTTCCATGCTGCTAAGGCTTTGCGGAATAACAGCAGCGTATTGCTGTCCCCCTACATATAAAATAATACTTTACAGTAACAGTTAAAAATGAACATGTGCTCTTGCTGCACCTTGGAGTTAGCGAGGCAGTTAAGACGAGCAAGTGAGAGTAAATAGACTCTCTTTTGACATTCTGGGAATTAGCAGAACTAAAATATGGTTTGGCTGAGGCCCCAGTTCTGTGTTAATGGGCTGTGTTTGTCAGATCAGATTGGGATAGACAATTTTACAGTTTCTGGAGTGTATTTATCTATAAACTACCAGGAGAAATTGGCTGAAAGAGGTAACTTTATTGAACTGAGCAATGTTGCAGACTCTTCCAGTTTCTTTATTTTGTACTATGTTGAGCTAAACCTGTTCTTTCCTGTCTTCAGATTAAAGGATTTGTTGTACTTAAAGTGGCAGCGATCTCTTTGTGACCCAGGAGAAGCTGTGGGTCTTCTTGCAGCCCAGAGTATTGGGGAACCTTCCACACAGATGACTCTGAACACCTTCCACTTTGCTGGCAGAGGTGAAATGAATGTCACATTGGGTATTCCAAGGTGAGAAAACTCTGTACTCAATGGCTCCTTTGCCATTTTTGGCACTTGTGTAACAGTGTTTAATCTCACTGGCAGGTATATGTGTAATCTTGAGGGCAAATAATCCTTCAGTTTAATTGTAAATTGTGCCTGTTCAGAACTATTTTAACGTTTTACAATTTTATGGTTGTTTTGGTTCATTTTCCAGATACAAAATATCTGTGAAGGCCCCTTACTCTTATCTGATGTATAGCAAATGGCTTATTTGTTTCCGTATTTTATTCAGTACGGTGTAAGCTTAAAGAAATGGTGCTTTGTGGGTTTGCCCTCTGCCAACCTCTTCTTCCCCCTGCTAACTTGTAAACCTATTTCTTTCACACACAAAATTTCACTGCAACTATGAAATCTTGCAGGTATTACGATCACGTATGTAGAAAGACCTGTTTTATACACAAAATTTCACTGCAACTATGAAATCTTGCAGGAGTAGATGAGGCGCTTAGGGACATGGTTTAGTGGGCATGGTGGTGTTGGGTCGATGGTTGGACTCGATGATCTTAGAGGTCTTTTCCAACCTTAATGATTCTATGATTTCTTGCAGGTATTACGATCACGTATGTAGAAAGAGACCTGTTTTATAGCAGCCAGGTTTCCACTGGCTCTTCTGTATGGTGACAGTGACTTTATCAGTGCACACGTGTTTACCAGCCAGTCATCAGCTTGTTCTGAATAACATGGGTGCCGACCCTGGCCTTGTGCGTAGGTGCGTGATGCCTTAGGTGGGAGATGGCTGTGTTACTTTGGAGAAGCAGGGGAGAGGGAGAAAGTATGAGGAGCATACATTATGCATTTGTAGGAAACAGGCTTCATTAGTTCTTCTGTTCTTGGAACAACTTACTATCATCTGTAGTCTTTTCCTGTAATTGGGGTGATAATCTAATTGAGGCGATAGAGCTACTGTTGTGCTCTGCCTGATGAAGAACCAGAAGAGTGAAAAGGAGCAGTGCAATGGTAACCACAGCTCTTGATGCATATGGCTTTGGTGGAGCTGGCAGTTGCTGCATGCTGCCTAATTAGATGAACTAGATACTTACTTGATTGCATAGTGCTTTTATCACTTAATTTGAAAGATCATTCTTCATTTAAAGGTTGCGGGAAATATTGATGGTAGCCAGTGCAAATATTAAAACGCCAACGATGAGTGTTCCTGTGTTCAATACCAAGAAAGCTCTCAAGAAGGTGAAACAGCTTAAGAAACAGCTCACAAGAGTGTGCTTAGCTGAGGTGAGCCCCTTATTCAGTGTATCCTTTGAGAGTCTGCAAAACGAAATTTCCTATTTGAGCTCATCAGTTAGTCTGGCTTTGTAGCAGTTTCCATTTTTGAAGGCTCACGTGTGGGTGCTAGATGAGAGGGTCCTTTCTTTTCACCTCTTGCATACTGAACCTGTAATATCTGCTAGGAAGTGTAGCATTGAAAGGAATTGCAGTTACCATGGCTGTATGAGACTTAAATTCAATTTAACCTGCAGAGCATTGTCACAGGCTACAAACTCTCTATATAACCTAAAGGGGGAGGGTAATAATTCATACATAGCAGCAGTATAATGGCAGGGAGGATTTATGTTTTTCTGCTGTAGCCTTGTTTGTTTTTTTTCTCAAGCTCAATTTTGTCACTCTCTAGAATTGGGAGGGGGTTTGTTTTGTCTTTAAGAGACAAGCTAATCTGGCTGTGACTGGCATAGTAGAGACCTTTCTGTTTGTCCCCCAACCCTTCCTAATCTCATACAAGTGGTTGTGCTCAATAGAAGCAGAATGTGTGGCTCCTTGGAGACTCGATATACTGAAGTCTGATGTATTCTGTGCTCCCTCTCTTCCTAGGAGTGCAGTCTTTGTTGTGCTCTCCTGCATGCCCTACCCTCTTCTGTCTTACTCTTTCAAGCTGAAAGCGGGAAGGATAGAGTTAAGACTCAGCTCTGTGCTGAAATACTGTCATGCTCAATGAGCATGGTTCAGTAAAATGAAGCTGTCGGCCCACTAAGAAGTGTAGTTTCCTGTGAAGGAGTCGGGTGAGAGATGAAGCTGTTCTCCCAGTATTGTCTAAGTTAATTGCTGGGAGGAGTATAAGCTCCAAAAAAGGGCAGTAGGGTAGAGTCCTTTTCCCCAAGAGCTGCGACAAAGCCTCCAGAAAAGTTTGCCAATTAGCCTTGTGTATTTCTGGTCTCCTATGGAAAGCATTGGAGTTGCAGGAAGTAAAGGAAGTGTCTTAATCGAAGGAGTAATGTTCCTACTCGTGGCTTTTGAAGGTCTTGCAGAAAGTTGAGATAGAGGAATCCCTGCATGTGAAGTGCAAGCAGAACAAACATCGTCTCTACAAAATCAAATTCCATTTCTTGCCCCATGAATATTACCGAGAGGAGAAGTGTGTGAAGCCCAGGGAGATCTTGCACTTCATGGAAACAAGGTGAGTTTGCTTTCAGATATTTTAATATTTGCTCTTCTTTTGCCTTTCCGTGGGCTCTAAGGGTCACTGAATGTCGTTTATTACTGCTGCTATGGCTTTCAGAGCGACAGCTTTGCAGTTGCTTTTTATGTCTTGAATAAAACTGTGGATCTGTGGCGTGATGACAGTGTAGAATTGTATCATGGCAGATCTTTCACACGTCTCCAATATACTCGGAGAAGAGCCATATAAGCAATATCTCATTCCTTATCTTTGGATGCTTAAGCATTTATTACCAGCAAAAATGTTTGAATACTTCAGATATCCCTTGGTGCTCTCATTGAACAGAACTAAACCGTAGGGGTTTTTTTAATTTTTTAAAAATAAATAAATCGGAAAAGGCTGGCTTTTTCTTTCCCCTTTCTTTTTTTTCCCCTGCTTCCTTCCCCATGTCTGGCCAAATCTGTGTAGTTGAAAGTAGAACGTTTAATGATAAGAGTCTATTGAAAGCTATTTTTGTTTTGCAAAAAGGCTTCATTGATTTCATCTTCCTTCAGGCCGCATGAGTTCAAGCTGGGTTATTTTATTTAACAATTTTGCATGTGCTCGTTGGTTTAAAAAAGAAGAAAGTCCAGTAGTAAACCATCTCTTCTGAAGGTCAGTTTGACGTGCAGATTTTATGTCCAGATGAGCTTATAATTTTAAGCTTTGGATGCATGGCTACATCTGTGATTGTAAGAGAGATGATACCAACCTTTTGATCCCTAAAGGAATGGGAAAGGGACAAGAAGGAAAATTACTTGCCTTATCCTAGAAGTGCTTTTGCATCCACGAGAAAATATGTCCTGTCACGAGTTGACTGGCTTCTTAAACAAAATAAATTCATTTTCTGACAACTTGAAATTGACTGCGGTACTGCTGAGCTTTGACATTCTGGGTTGCTGCTTCTTTCAGGTTCTTTAAAATTTGTCTGGAAGCAATTAAAAGGAAGAACGCAAAGGTGTCATCTTTTACTGAAGTCAGCACCCGGAAGGCAACTCGGAAAGATTTAGATGGTGACCAAGACAAGGTACAGAATAATATTACCTGAAAAATGCCTCGCTTCCTTTACCTGTTTTTGAGAACCAGAATTTGAAAAAGCTGTTTCAATGTGAACGCGAAATGTGTGAATGCTAAATTACTTCTTAAATATTCTCTTTATGCATTCTCATAAAATTAACAAGGAAATTAAAGTTACTGTGTATTAAATCCTAATTTACTTAAGACTGTACTCTGAAACTGCCTGTTTATTTTAGCTTCAGTGAGATAAAAGCATATTACTCTCCATTTGCTCCCAGATCAATGTCCCGTTGTAGCAGTGGTTGTCAAAACTTTGGGGAAGATCCTTTTTTTCATTGAAAGGCTTTTGCATGTACCTTCTGCCACCCCTCTCCCAGCAAGGGCTGTCATATAAGCAGGGTGATAGCTTATCTATCTTGTAGACATTCATCTTGTTTAACGTTAAAGTTATCATGAGTTATAAGTTCATTATTTCTTTATAGTAGTGGGCTTATAGAAATTAATTTGTTCTTAAAGGTAGAACATTGAATAAGGGGTTGTTAAATTCCAAATGTTTGGCTAAAGCCTTTTGAGGCAGTTGATGCTTCCTAGCAGAGCCAGCCTGATTATCTGGTCTGTCATGGATTTCTAAACACAGAATAATCAGGAAGCTCCAGCAGAGGAAGAAGAGAACATTGTTGATGCAGAAGCTGATGAAGGGGATGGTGATGCTACAGAAGCAAAACGGAGGAAGAACCAAGAAGAAGAGGTAATGATTTCATAGGTGCTCAGCACTGCACTTTAATTCCCAATTTCCTCTGCCTTGGTTTGAGTTGGGAAGGAAAGATTCCATTGAAACAAAATGCTGAAAAAAAACCCCAGACCCCACTTGAAAGGGGATAGGAAAGTCTCTGCTTTGTGCTGATCAGTTTTGATTTGGATGGAGGGAAATCTACAGCAGAAAATGTGGGCTGAGACTTGTGATGACCATGGGTCATCATAGTTGAGCCTGATCACTGCTGTCCTTTAAGAGTAATACAGAACCATGCGAGTTAGAGACGGAAGAGATCTGCATTCTTCCAAAGCCTTGTTCCTCGGCCATTGGGTAGATGTGTCTGGCAATCAGGTTGTCTGTGCTGTAGTTCACCTTAACTTTACCTCTTGCTAATTTCATGCCATTAATTGTTTTTAAAGCTTTACTGTGGTTCTTAATAAATATTCTCCCTGGCTCTGCATGTTTTTCCGTGCTCACTACTTCATAATTACTGCTTAAAAGATAGGTTGCTGTAATTTCAGCAAGAGGGTAGAGTAATTGAAAATCCTGAGGGAATCCCATCATCAGAGTTGGATTATGGGAAGAGCCTTTTTTGGGCGGAGAAAACTAAATTCTGCTACAGTCCTAATAACCTGTAGCATCCCGGACTGTATTGAGGAATAACGGCAAGATTATAAAGAAATAGAGACTGAACTGAAGCTGTTGTATCATTTTTCTTTACAACAGAATTACATTTCCCTTGTGTCATAGGTGAGATGCTTGTAACTCAGCTGTCAAGAATATTCATGAATAAAACTGTTCATGGTGCACTTTGTTTCTGTATCTGTTCTGGCTCAGATGAATACAACATTCTTTCTTTGCAGGTTGATTATGAGAGTGAAGAAGAGAATGGGGAAGAAAACATTGATGAGAATCTAGAAGATGAAGAGGCTGAATCAGAAAAAGAAGAAAGGACTCCCAGTGCAGAAGATCAGATTGGAGCAGATGGTGATGAATCTCAACATCTTTCCTTTATGTCTCAGACTAAAAAAGAAAAAGATCGATTGCTTCAGTCAGCAGAGGTGCGAGTAAACGCTGTTCTGGACAGCCACCCATCAATACAGGATTACACGTTTGACACTGAAAATGAACTTTGGTGTGAGGTAAGATGGTGGTGCCTGGAAACGTGTGTGTGTGGTTGTGCCATGGTTGCAGGTAGCTCCCATAACAGATGGATCTCTTCAGTGGAGTGCTGCTGTTTTGTCTCGGCACTCCTGTATTAATACAAAAAAGTGGTAGTGCAAAGGTACTTCTTGACATAATTTTTAGCAACCCCTAACTTTCAGAACCTCTGATGATTTTTTTTTTTTTTTTTAAAGGTAACTGAAGGTTTATTGTGGTTTAATCTTTAAATGTATGATGCAGCACTGTGTAGCTCCTGATTAATAAAAGTGATGACTGGACTTTTGAAAGAGGCTGTTTAGGAACGTGTCCTCAAGGTGCTGGGCAGAAGGGGAGCTTTATATTGGGAAGCACATCTACTCATGGAGGAATTTAGGATGAATAAAACTGGACTGCTTAGTTGTATGAAATAGTAATTAGAGGGGACAGAAATTCTTGACCAAATGTGACAGTGGCAGTTGAAAAAATCTGGCAGGAATGTGAATTTCATAGATCCAGAAACATTTCACTCCACCTGTTTTTAACAAACCTATTTTAACGCTTCCAGAAATAAAACTTTTTGTTTCAGATCTAGCTAGGAATTTTATCCTATGCTCTTCCCTCGATTCTACTCCCACATTCCTCCCAAAAACATCTCCAGCAACAAGCTGTCTTTGACCTCAGCTATGCCTTGTCCACCTCCCCAGTTTTCCAGTTTAGCTCGTGCTGAAAAATCTTATGCCTTTACTTTAACCTGAGCTAATACTGCTTTGAAATTGTCAGAAGATGCAACAAAATCAAACAAGCTGCAGGTGTCGAGAAACTTGCATGGTCCTCCTGCAAGACAGAAGGGAAAAATCTAAACATCCTGAATGAACAGCTTAAAAAACAAACCCCAACTGACGTAAGTTCAGAGATCTTGAAAGCAATGTGGATGAATGGTCCTGGGATGTAGTGTTCTTATTAGCATCATTCAGCTGTAATTCCAGTCAGACATTTATATTCCTAAACACACAGCTAGGATAATCCCAGTTGTTCACCTGTATGCTTTTCGCCTAAAAAGAAGAGGCTGGCTATTGAGCCTAATGATCAAGTTTCCTTACAGAACACTCCGTTGTTTTTTCCCTTCTTAGGTTTCATTGACGCTTCCGTTGATGAAGGTGTACTTCGATCTCTCCTCCTTGCTTGTCTCTCTTGCACGAAGCACAGTCATTCATGAAGTGAAGGGGATCACACGATGCTTGTTGAATGAAAGTACCAATAAGCAAGGAGAGAAGGAACTCATTCTGCATACCGAAGGGATAAACCTTGCGGAGCTGTTCAGATACTCTGATGTATGTAATCTATTTATAATCCCAAACTTGAATTATCTTTTGTGTTCTAGGGAGAGACGGTGGATGATGGATGCCATTTAAATTTGGCAGGTGTGATGTGTAGCCTTTTCAGCTCTTAAACTCTCTTCCTCCTCCTTTTTACTCCCAGATGTGTTCAGAGCTCAGCAGAGCCTTTTCTCAAGGGCAGCTTGCAAATCAGTTCTTGTGCAGCAGCCCAGTGTCTAATGACAGATAATTCCACACCGTGCTTGTAACTGTCTCTAAATATTACTTGAGGGAGTTCTTCCATCTAAATGAATTGCAGTACTTGGAGATGAATAGTTCTGTTATGCCATCTAGCCCATAACTCTACAAATACAGGATTGTTTTAAGCTACATCTCTGCTGCTTTTGCTAAAAGTTCTGGCTGGCTGAGACAGACTGGGCATTACATTGTGTTGCTTGGAAGACTTTAACATGTTCCTCTGCTGCTTGGAATGGTTTGTTTGTTTGCTTTTTCTAATTTCATATCATTTTCTCCTGTGGTGAGTTTTGATTCCAGTACTCTTATTCATCTATATAATGCTGTGATCACTGGCTTAAACATATATCCCCAGAATCATTTTTGTCTGTACTGGACTCTGAGCTGCTGCCTAGTTGTTCTGTAACCATTGGTGCTGCTTAAGCTAATGAAAGATAGAGAAAAAAGCTAACTTAGCTTAGCTTAAGTTATTTGGGAATACAGAGTAACTAGTGTCCTAACTTGCATCTGTGGGTTTTTTGCTTTCAGATTTTGGACCTGAACAGACTTTATTCCAATGATATTCATGCCATGGCTAAGAATTATGGAATCGAGTCTGCCCTGAGGGTGATTATAAAGGAAATAAAAGATGTATTTGCTGTATATGGTAAGATTTCTTTGTACTTTTAAAGATAGTCTTTATTATCATTAAGATGGGAAACCCCAGCCACAGTGCTTACAAAGTTATGGTTTTGCATGATCTTTTCATTTATATGTGTATTTTTAAGTCGCACCTTTTCATCATTTTAATTGTTATAGTGCCTTCTGTGAAGACTTCATTGGGTAATTGTTAGGTTCCATTTAATTGGTAGAAGATTCACTAGACAAGGTTGATTTTCTCCCCCCTTCACAGAGCTTTTCTATACTGGTATATTTATTTTTTGCAAGCTGGAAGGTCAAGACCAATTAACTATTCATGTGTGAGGAAGCTAACTGTTAGACTTGTATAGTGGCCCTGAGAATAGGATTAATCTTGCCTCATTCTAGCTTTTTAACGATGGGAGTCTAGGCTCCCTTTGTAGTTGAGGTTTTTATACCTTTCTTAAAATAGCTGTGCTGCATTGTCTGAATGTTCTTCTCTCTGCATAGATTATTCAGAGAGTCCAGGCAACTAGCTTAGGGAAGATGCCTGACTTCATAGGCTGCTAAAGTTAGGCATGTTGAATTTGCCTTAAGTGAGCTAAGTCTTGCTATGAATTAAACTATTGAAAAGAGGGAAGATTAATACAGTGGGAATTTAGCAACCAGCTACATAAAACACATTTGCCAGCAGGCAGCCCAGAATGGTCTGACCTTCAACTTGTTCAAGAACTGCTAGGCAAATGTTGACAGAGCTGTTAATGATCCCCCATTACACTGACTCCACAAGCGTTATTTAAAAATAAGTGCTATTTCTTTTTAGCCTAAACGGGGTTTTCTGTGGATGCCTAATATCATGCACAGAAAATACAAGAACCTTCCTGACTCCGATGCCTAGCTAATGCAGGCCACCAGGTGAGGGGCTAGAGCTCTGTCCCATCACAAATGGATGGATGTGATCCCCTTCCGCATAAAGAAAGATGATGCAGACCTTACTGATTGTATGTAGAGAAACTCTGCTGCCTTACAGCACTCTTGACATTTTAGTTTCCCTGGAGAGATACTGTTTTGTATTATAGTGAGGTCTACCTCTCTTGAGAGGATATTTGGGGGGAGCAGTTAAGCCAGCTACGCACAAAGAGGTACAACTGCCAGTAGAATGTTAATAGAGATGTTCTCCATGGTGATTAAATTCAGGGGGTTTAATTTAGACCTGATTTATTTAAAAAAAACCCCAAACCTTAGCCCTTGAATGCTCTGATGATTGCTCTTTCTTGTGTTCTTAGGAATTGTGGTAGACCCTCGGCACCTTTCACTTGTGGCAGATTACATGTGTTTTGAAGGATTTTATAAACCGCTGAATCGTTTTGGAATTCAGTCCAACTCCTCCCCTCTGCAACAGATGACATTTGAAACCAGCTACAAATTCTTGAAGGAAGCAACAATGATGGGTAAATGGTTTAGTTTGACATACATTGCTGCAGCATTTCACATATGCTTTGTTTTCCACTTTCCAGTATTTTGAGTAATGCATAATTGCATTAGAAAAAATGCCAGAGGCTAAAATTTTAATTAAGCCCCTGCCTAGGAAAATGTTCCAGATGTTTTTAATAAAATTCTGTCAGCTTAAATGAAGTCAGCTCCCACATGTAATTTGTGGGGTCTGTGACTCCTTTCTTTAAGAATTAGATAGGCATTTTTATAACAAACCTTAAGATGGTTAAGATTTGTTATAGCAAAGCCTTTTAACAGACTACTAAATATGCCTTCTGTCTCTACCATTAAAATTGTCATCTCTGCTTTGTTGTCATGTCTCTATTATAACTCCCATATTTTCATCTCTTCTCTAACCTTGCTATTTAGAATTTTATTGTGAGAACAGTCCTCCCGGTTGTTACTTTGATACTGCTTTTCTTCTGCTTTGTAGCAATTTACTCTCTTCGCTTTTTTCCTCAAACACAGACAAAGGGTCAGACTCGTTTGTCTAATGGTAGGTTTCTCGTGCTATTTGAGATGCCCAAGAGTATCCTTTCTGGCCTCTAGTTGCTGCTCTGGAAGGTGTAGAGATCACATGGCTGTGTGGATCTTTCAGGACATCTGAAACGGCACTAGCCATCTACATTTAGGAGTTCTATCCAAAAAACTTACACTTTAAGTCTGTCATTAGACAGTTTGCATGGTGGTTGGAGGCCGTCTTGGGCTTAGCGACCATGAAATGGTAGAACTCTCAATTCTCGGTGAAGTAAGGAGGGAGGGCAGCAAAACCGCAACCATGGACTTCCGGAGGGCGGACTTTGGCCTGTTCGGGACGCTGGTTGAGAGAGTCCCTTGGCAGACAGTCCTGAAAGGCAAAGGGGTCCAGGAAGGCTGGACGATCTTCAAGAAGGAAGTCTTAAAGGCGCAGGAGCAGGCTGTCCCTGTACGCCGTAAGAAGAACGGGCGGGGAAGACGACCGGCCTGGCTGAACGGGGAGCTCTTGCTGGGACTCAGGAAAAAAAGGAGAGTTTACCGCTTGTGGAAGAAGGGGCAGGCGACTCAAGAAGAGTACAGGGATCTCGTTAGGTCGTGCAGAGA
>NW_008794416.1:523502-559603 GCF_000699145.1 Aptenodytes forsteri | reverse complement strand
CAATGGCATCCTGGCCTGTATCAGAACTAGTGTGGCCAGCAGGAGTAGGGAAGTGAGCATGCCCCTATACTCGGCCCTGGTGAGGCCGCCCCTCGAACACTGTGTTCAGTTTTGGGCCCCTCACTACAAGAAAGGTGCTGAGGTGCTGGAGCGTGTCCAGAGAAGGGCAACGAGGCTGGTTGGAGAACAAGTCTTCTGAGGAGCGGCTGAGGGAACTGGGGTTGTTTAGCCTTGTCGGTCTCTTCTCCCAAGTAACTAGCTTTGCTACCCATTACAAATGGGAAAAACGCTCAAAAAAAAGTATCAGAGATACTTTTATCACTGAATGCCTTTTTGTTGATGCTGTTTTATACCTTTTCTGGGAAGGTAATTTGGGTTTTAATGAATAGTATTGATTAGAATTGACTTAATTCACCTAAAAATCAGAAAGGAAAAGTGTAAATCTGGGGTGAAACTGAATAAAGAGGATGTTTCTTGCACAGTTGCGCTCTCTCTCTGGATTTACATTATATCACATGTTGACTTAGAAATAAGATAAGGTTTTTGCCAAGTAAAATGTAATTATATTTATGGATAATATTATGAATAAAGACGTGAAGTGCATACTGACAGAAGAGCACGGTGAATTGGCAGGAAAGCGACACTGATTACCAGTTACTGATTTCACCACGGTGGAAATCAAAGTCATAATGTGGATTGCAGCAGTCTGGATCTAATTTGCTTTCATGTAACTGATAACTTGACTGTACATTTTTAAAGAGATACTGCAAGGGTGCCCACTTATGGCCCTGATCAACAAGAAGCAAAAAAGGCGGCTTGTGACCACTACGCACAGCTAGTGTAAGAAGTGCCACTAGAGTGCAGGTGTGACCCAGCAGACTGTTGGTCAGCATTTAGTGTGCAGAGAGCACGCTTGCATCAGAAGTGAGATCCCTTTGGCTGTTCGCTCGAAGAATAATTCTTTGTTAGCGTCACATGAGCAAACAGGACAGTTATGACTGTTTTTTTTAATGATCTAACAAAGGAGCTTTTTCTTTTCTTCAGCTGACGCGCATTTAGGAGCAGCTATTTAATTATTCAGCCGTAGCTGAGATCAGAGCTGCAAGCACATGCCGTGCACTGTGCTATGATGCAGCTCCTCCCCCCGCCCGCTGTATGATAGAAAGCTCAGTACATTTTGCTCAGTAGAATAAAGATGACCCAAACTTATCAAAAGTTTTAACAGTTTTATTTCCAATCTTCCAACTGCTCTAACTACCAGCAAGCTGGAATTTTGTCGTTAGGATGAATGAAAAACAGCCTGGATGCTTATAAAAACAGCGAAAGCAAAACAGTCCTAGCCAGACATGTCATCTGGAGAGCTTCCAAATTTCTGTGACACTATTTCGCTACAGTGAGTAACCACAAAATCAAAGCAATTCATGGAATGTCTCTCCAGTGAAAAGTTCTCTTCGTATCTAGGCAGAAGGATTTAAAATCCACATCAAAAGGATTCACTCTGACAAAGGAAAAAGGCAGCAATGAAAAGGGAATCTTTTTGGTTTTGCCTCACTGATGTATTTTTTTAGCGATCTATTTAATCAGCAAAATGTGTTCACTGGAAGGTGAAGTCTGTTCTCTTAGAATTCAGAACGCGTTGTCTTTTCATGCTGAATAGGGAGGGTTTAATACTGTGTGGCCTAATTCTCTGCTTGCACAACAAGATTGGGATGAAATAATAGTTGTTGTAGGAGGGGTAGGAAGAGTTTTGGACTCCTGCTCTCAGAAATACAAATTCAATCTGAACAGTAGGTGGCAGTGCCTTTCTGAAACTAGAGGGGCTGGACCAGATGACTTCTTGCACGTAAACCAAAACTTTCTTTTCAGCACTGACCTTTGAGAAACCTTTGGAAATGTCCTAATACGATTTTGTTTGAATTCTGTTACAGGTGCCCATGATGAACTGCGATCCCCTTCTGCATGCCTAGTGGTTGGAAAAGTTGTTAAAGGAGGGACTGGTTTGTTTGACCTCAAGCAACCTCTCACATAGTGTTTTGGTTATAACTTAAGGATTCTGACTAAAATGTTCATCCTAAGAGATACGTATGCTCTACCGCTATGCAACAAGGGCACATACTGTGTCCCCAGTCATCTTCCCTGTGCCAACAGGTTTGTTAATCTGGATACCTGATGAGCCTAATCTATTTAATGAGAATGTCTGCACCTATAGGAGCTATCCTTTGATCCAAAGAACCATTCATTTACTGTTCATTAATGTAAAAAATGAAATTATTTGTTTACATGGAAAAGAATAAAATGAAGGAGACCGTCTGGGTCTCAAACAGGCCGTGCAACAGCTGTGGCAGACAGAAGTCAAAGCAGAATCTGTTTGTGCTGTCTAGTTTTTGTGGGGCAGAATCCCGTCGGGGTGGGTAGTGCCAGTTGCCACGCGGCTGTTACGTGGCAAATTTCCAGTATTGGAAAGAGCATTCAGACTCACGGGTGTAGCTGGGCAGCGCTGTGCTGAAGCTTCAACATTGTACTGAAGCGTCTGTGTTTGAGGCATATCCTCTTCTTTTCCTGTACTTGTGTGCACTGCCATGACTTTCATAAGCTTTAGAGGATGCATTTTCCTATTCTGCTACTTCATTTTTTAAGAATTATGTGTCTGTGACACAATTGTTAAAGTTCTTTATTAGCCGAAGATGGGAATTCAGTTTTTGTGGTTTCTATAGGCATTTGCCAATGCCTACTCTTACGACTTCTTTGTACGAAACAGATCTCCGCACAGTGAGAAACCTGACATTTGATAAACATTTATTCCTTCAATGGCAACGTGAGCTGCTGTAACAGTGACTACACAAAAGACTCCTGTTAAGAATTACCGAAACAGAGTTTTTTATCTTTTTTTGCTTAAATATTCTGTATCAAAGAGGATATTTAATAAAGGACACTGTGAAGAGATATTCTGAATGCCCTATTATGTGGCTGTGTTACCAAGGGAATTTTGTCATGTGACCAACAGCCGTCGCTTTGACTCTGATGGCTGTTAAAAATCATGTAGCCGAGAGCTGTTAGCCACTCTTCAGAAATCAGACTTTCTTGTTTATACATTTGATTTTAATCAGAATGCAATGCGCGCAAGTAGTTAAAATTCCTCGGAGCTTGCTCACTGCCATCTAGGCAAGCTTTCTAACAGATTTCAACCCCTGATCATTCTCAGTGGTACCTCTAAGCTAGTGGAAAAGCACCAGAGCTCACTTAGCCAGCTGAGGAGCTCCTACTTCCAGTGGAGCTGTGCTAAAGGGGATCAGATCAGAGAGTGGGAGACGTTGGCTTGGGATTGTGAAAGAGCCTCTGTGGAGTATCTTCATGGACTTCATTCTGCCTCAGCCCCTTAAAACTGTGTCAAATGTACTGCAAATTGTGCTGAAGCTTAACAAATGCATTAGGCCGGTAGCTCTCCAGTTTCACTTTGCAAATCTTTGTAAGATTTCCTTGTGTCCTTCTCCAATCTTAGCACCTGCTATGTATTTTTCAAAAACATGTCATTCTGCGAACAACCGGCAAAGAATTAGTTGGGTACAGTTTTGCAAATGGTTATATGGGAAAGAACAAACGTGGTAACAAAAAGACTTTTAATTTCAGGCTACGGTCTGTATTGTTACAGACCATTGGCTGAGAAAGGTCCCTAAGAGGTATTCACCGTCCCGCAGTGAAGAGCATCTGTGCCACATTTTCTGTCTGGAATTGCGGCATCCTTTAGTTCTTTAAAGAGTTTGACCCAAATAACTCATTCATCCAAGTGTTCGTATCACTTCTCTGTGAAGCTTAGGAGGTCGCTTTGATTGTGTCATGATAATGATTTGTCCTCGCAGTTATGGAGCCATGAAATACAGGAAAACTTACTAGTCTTATATTTTGGCATAATATACCCACATACAAATTCTTCATATTTGAAATGTGCATATGTGAAATTATGCTGTGCCGCAACTGAAAAGAGATCGAGTCTCCTGAGCAACTTGACGTCCTTTTCTAGGCACCGGCTCGCTTTTCTGTTGCTCTCCAAAGCTCCTGAGCCCAGTGTTGCCTGTCAGGATCCTTCTGGCAGGCTTGCTTGCTTCTTCAGCGGTGAGAAGAACTCCTGTGCGGTGGTGGGGCGGCAGTCAGCCAACATGCTTTAGGGGGGCGAAGGGGGTGGATGCTAAATGAGCGGGACAGGAAAGTGCCTATAAATATTACATAGTCTTGTTTTGAGAAAACGTACTGAAGTGACTGTCCTTTGCTTTGCACCACGTTGTGTCTCAAATTGCTGTTTCTTGCTCCCTGCAGAATCGGCTGTGCAGGAAATGGTGATGAATTCAGTAGGTGGTTAGTCAGTCCTGCTCCCAGGTTATCTAATACTGATGATTCTTTAAACAGAGCCATTTGGAGAATGTGCTCTGGCTGTGGCAGGATGAGCCAACCTCCCCTTTCAGTTTTGAGTTGCCTTTAAAATTTAGGCACAGGCCAGGATCCGAAAAACTATTCTGATCTGTACTGAAAGAACTGACACTGTAGGAAAGCCCCTAACATTACAATTCAGATCTCACCTAACGTCTGCTCAGGAAAACGAAGTAGGTGGCTGTTCATGGACAAAAGTGATAGGGGAGAGAGCACGGCAGGACCTCAGGTGAGAGTCCGCGTCTCCAAGGCTGGAGAACGGTACGTATTTTGGCACATAAATGGGCTTAGTTTGTACTGTGAAGGAGAGGCAGCTGAGGTAGCAATTACTCTTAATCCGTAGCGTGAGCAGGTTGGCTTGGGCATCATCTAAACTGCCCTTTCTGAGATGAGAGGAGTTTTGGTTTGCTTAAAATTCACATGTGTGCAGAAAATGGACGTGGTAGAAACATCCTGCTTCCCGTGGTCAGAAAACTTCTGTTTCTTTTCACGCAACATGTACCTCTATCCAGCTAGATCTGTGTTTTGCAGTTTCTTTCTTGTTGCCTTCACCGATTGCCGTCGCTGCACGGTACTTTTTGAGGAAGTGCGAGCTGCCTACCCCCAAACACAGTCTGGGAGAAGGCTGCAATAATGGATGGGGCTCTTGCTGCTTTGTAATTACGTAAAACAGACAAATGGAGTCAGTTTTGGCATAAAGGACCCCAAAGAGCTGGCAGTAGATGTGATTTCATAGAGAGGAGGAGATCATGATTGAAAGGCCAGAAGAACAGGCTAGAAAGCCCCTTTGGAGTGTGAGAATGGAGCTTTGCAAATACTTAAATAAGATGGGAATTCATAACTGGGACTTCCTTTTTCTTTTTTCTCCAAGTAAGTATCTTACTGCTCTGTATCAGAATTTGGTGTGATTTTTTGCTGCTGAGGAAAACTCCTGGTTCTCTCTGGCGGCAGACCAAGCTCAACTACTAAGAAGTAGTGAAGAAACATGTCAGATGGCACTGAGAACTCTTCATGCTATTTTTGACTGTTTTCTGCAGGATCGCTTTGAATGCACGCTATTTACAAGTCTTCTGTCAAGTATCTTTGACTTCATGACTTCGACAATTATAAAAAATAATGCAAAACGAATACTAAATGGTCAAACCTTGTGGTGATTTCCTCTAGTTTGTGCACGTGTGCTGCATTTCCATCTGTAGGCGATTTAGAAGTCGGATGCAGTGCTGGCATTGGCCATGCTCTTAATGCTTCTTCCCTGGGAACCATCCCTTCTCTTAGCTATCTGCTGCACTGTAGGGTGCCAAGATACCCTGCGAAACGTGGGAGGAATGAGAGAAGAAAAGGTAGCTTCCAAAATTGCTTGCTTTCTATGTGTTTTCTCTGTTAATAATAGCAAACGATCTGTCGGGAAAGCTAAAGGTTAGAAGCTTGACTGAAAGTGCCCTCCAGGAAGGGGCTGGTTAACGTATGCAGCTATGAAAGCTGGGCGGAGAGGCTTTTTTAAAGCTGTAATAGGAAGGAACTTGGAGTTATTCAGCCAGAAAGGGAGGCAGTGATTCTTGTCTTCTGGTCATGCATACTTTGGCAAGCAGGGCGTATATTGTGGTTTTTATCCTGTTTGTGTGGTACAAAACACCCACTGGCTGATCCAGATTTGTTACCTGTAAGATAGGGATAACAAATCTTTTCAGTACGTTGGTAACGGTGAATCAGGTTGTATTTGCACAGCACTTGGAAAGCGAGTTACGTTCAAGCTTAATAAATTGTAATAGAAGGCTTGTTCTTGGCAGTAAACTTTAAAAAAAAATCCTGTCAGGCAATGAGAATGGATACAAATAGGAATTAGTGCTTCTTTCATCTCAAAAGCAAAGCTAAATATTAGAAGACAGGGAGCAGAAAAGTTTGCTTCGCCAGATCCTTGGTTCCCATGTTGTTATGCTTGTGTAGGTCAGTAACCAAGCAGTGGCAACAACGCAGCTCGAAGAGATCTTTAATCATTCGGAGCCTTTCTGGACAAACCACTTGAAGCTTACCACAAAGTATTGAAATCTGGAAGCTACCTCATCTGCTGAGGAGTTTGGCAAGTACAAGGGCATGTGACACCTCAGGGACACTTCACACAAGGTCAGATTGTGGTGACCGGGCCATGCTCCCGGTCCCGGCTGGCTGCAGGCGGATCAAGCCAAAGCAAAACCTTTGTCTTCTCTGGGATTAGGTCAGACAGGAGAACTTGGGAACATCGCCCGTAAGAGTTGAGATCCAAAAAGCGTTTTGAAGGTTTCAGTGTTGAACAGGGCAGTCTTTATCTTTGGGGTGGATGTGAAGGCTGAGGTCTACAGGTGACGACTGTGACGACTGCGGTAGGTGAGAATGAGATCTGCCTCCCCCAGCTTGCCGCATGGTAACCCATTAACTCGGCCAGCAGGGAACAGTGGAAACTGCGCATCTTCAGTCCCTGCTTTTCCTTGCAGTTTATGTAGCACACTGAGCAACAGAGACGATGCTTCACCCTGAAGGCCCCCAAGTTTTGTTTTGTAGATAAGTGCATGATAATATAACTGAAAGAAAGCAAATATGACTTCTTTCAAAGTATGGCCAGGGAAGAGGAGGTGAACCGTGTCCTGCCGTGCCCATGAGCCTGGTGTTGAGGGCAGCCACTGAGGACACAGGAGACCTGCTTTGGGCTCTCTGCAGTGCCCTGAGGGGCTTCAGACCCACCTCCTGAGCGCCCTAACCACCAGCCCGGGACAGGGAAACTTCAGTTTTCCTGCTCCGAAACTCCTTGCCGCTGCTGGAAGTAATGTGCTGTTTGTAGGGATACGGGAGGGAGGAGGTCAGCTCCATTCCCAGGGGAAGGGAGGGGAAACTAGGGCTTTCTTGGAAGACCAGAGAAACCTTTCTCCTAGTGTTTGTGCAGCCTCATCCAGAAGGGCAGAGAGAAATCCTGCCTCAAAACAGGATTGCAACTGTCTCTTCAGGATTTAAGGCATGATGTGAAAGATAGGGGTTGTAAGTCCCTCAGGCAAAAGAGGGTTATAAAGCCCTGTGTTATGGATGAGCACTGTAACCCCCAGGTGGGGCAGCCACGCAGGTCCTTCAGCGTTGCCTTTCTAGATCGTTTCTGATTTGCTCTGCAGTGCGGTACGGGTTTGGTGAGGCCTGAGGATGCTCCCGGTGGGAGGTGGACACCGGTAGTGCAACGCCCAAGCCTGGATGCCGAGCTGGAGGTGTACGGGGGTATAATGGGGTGCTCAGAGTGCTGCAGGGTGAGAAATCAAGGTACCTACAGAGCTCCGCTGGCTGCAGGGTCAAGGGGCAGCTAAGCAGAGGTTTTCAGGAATGTTTTCAGGAATGCAAGGTTGATCAAGGGAGGCATCGTTAGCGCATCCTCCACGGAGGCCTGCGCCGTTGAGCTGAGCTGTTGGCCAGAGCCAGCCTGACAGCCCGTTCCTGCTCCTGTTGCAGCTGGTGCCGTCGAGCCAGGATTAAGCAAGCTGCTCGTTAATGATGTTTTACAGTTTTCTGGCTTAGATCCCTCGAAAGAGCTGACTGTCCAAATTGCCCTGGAAAAGTTTAGGTCTGATCACGGAGCCGGAGACGATGTAGAGCTGTTCCCGTTTTCCTGGGGGCAGCGCGCTCTGCCAGCTTTGGGAAGGTAAATGATCCCCCTCGGCGGGGCTGCCTTGAACCTGGTGGGGCTGCGGCTCGGTCTGTAGTAACACTGCTGCCGTTGTTTGGGTTTTGGAGCCTTGCCTAGCACTACAGAGATAATAACGAGAGATCAAGAAGTAACAGTGGAGCATTAACGCAAACTGCAATAAATACAGAGATGCATTATTAATGGGACATTAAAACTGAAACGGCAAGTTGAGCAAATCGGATGCTGACAGTACCACAGCTCTGCAGAAAAATCCCAGGGCTGTACCTTGGGAAAAAATCAGTGCTCTGTAAAACACTTCAGTAGAGGGTTCTTCTGCTTTCTGTTATACCGTATTTCCTCTGCCTGGAAGCCTGGATTACTTCTGGAAGATGCGGAATTTGAGATGTGTTTTAGACCCAATAGCCTCGTGAATGTAAATAATGCTACAAACCAGGGCAGTGCCCTCAGCCTCCCGTGGGAATCAACTGCGACTTAATGGATCTTCTTTAATTTTGGATAAAGCTACAGAACTGAATTTTTACGAGAGTGGAAAGACAGCGGAGTCTGAATTCCTGCTCTTGCCAAGCTCAGGCTGGGCAGGAGTTTGAGGCTGGACCCAGACTGGTGCTAAGTGAGGGGCAGCAGCAGGGAGCGCCCGTTTCATCCCGTCTTTGCACAAACATCAGCGCTGGGGACAACGTTACGTAATTTTACCGTAACCGAAGCTCAGGCAGCAGCTCTCATGCTTTGCCTCATGTTTTGGGGCCAGGCCAGGACTCTGGCCGGAGAGTGTTGCTGAAACAGCTCTTTTAAGGTGCTGATGCATCCACTCCTTCACCCACCGGGCTGCGGGTCTGCTCAGCTGTCTCTGGTACAGCCAGATCACTACGAGCTCATCTTCCTTCATCGGAGACGGAGCTAATGCCCGTGCACGTGCTCCAACTTAACAGGCCAGCAGCAGCTGGGTGACACAAAGCACGTGGTGGGAGCATGGACAGGATCTACCCCTTTTACCTTGACCCGTGGGTTCTCATTGACCCAAATCTTTGCCACTGAGTGGCTTCAAGTCTCTGCGTTCACCCCTTGAAGCCGAGTCCTTCCCAGGCAGTGCTTTTGCAGGCTCTCAGCTTTGCCCTTCACTTGCAGAGCTTTCGTAGGCATTGCTTTGGCTTGCACAAACGACTCTTGCAGCTGACGCTCCAGCAAAGCCAGACCTAGCTGTGTCCAGCTTAACTGCGTTCCCCCCCTGCATCCCCATCCCCGGCACCCCATTTTCCCAAGAGCCTCCCCCTTGCTTGGTGGCGATCATCCTTTCCAAAAGCCCACGATGGCGTTGCCGCTCGTCTTCCCCATGGTTAATGTTGGCTTGCCCAAGTTGCTGGTGGGGCTGGTGCTATGGGGAGGGGGAGTGTCGTGTCCCACGCTGCTGCCAGGGAGGCAGGGGATGGGCGTGGGTTGCTGCTGCCTTCCCCTTGTGCAGTGGTGGGGTGTGCCCTCTCTGCCCAAATGCCTCCCCTGCCCGGGATGTGTGTCTCTCCATCGATACTGAAACCAGTCCCTCCCTTCCTCAGCTGAGTGGCCTGTGACCGCAGAAGGTCCCTGCTCCTTCTTGGCTGCTGACACCAGCTTCTTCTTCCTTCTGTCTGGGGAAATTCCCTTGCTTCAAATTCAAGGAGCTGAAATGAATTGGGTTTGTTGTTCGGGGTTTTTTTCCCTCTTTTCTGCCAACATCTGTCATCCCAAACTGTTTCCACTCTAAGCTATTTAAGGGAATGAGTCTCTGCTGGTTCATTTTGAGGGTGGGATGGGAGACCAGCACAGAGAGTGTATGACCGACAGTGCGTCCACCTGCTCAGGCCATGGAGCGTAAAGCCAGGCTGGGGTTCATCCATTGCAGCTAAATCCCGACATTACAGCCCAGGGGCTGCGCCGCAGGGATCTGTGTTTCCCAGGGCCTCTCTGACTGAATTTAAGTGGCAGCTGGGACTTCGTTCCGCGCAGTCCTACAAAGCCATGCGAGGCAAATGTTTTCTCCTCCCGGGATTTGTGGGTATTTTTTAAAAGAAATGTTTAAAAAGGGATTGAGTTTTCTTCCTGGAAATGCTGAGTTGTTCCAGGGAAGCAAAGCTTTCTTCACCGCAGTGAAAGGGGTATGCAGTCGGACTCCTGTGTACTGCATCGTCTATGCAAGAAGAACTGATCCTTTAAAATAAGGTTTTACAGACGAGAAAGCGGAAGGTCAACACAAGGAACACAGACGTCCTGAAGAGTTGGTTTGACTTCAGCTTTTCACCTCGCTGGGTCACCAGAAAAACCCCAGACAAACCCCAGAGCGTGATATGTCAAGCCAAGAGAGAGGTGTTTTCCTGGCATAACAAAACCCAACATTCTGTTTACAGTCAACCAAAAGATTTCATCTGAGCTTCTGCTTAGGGGAGTTATGTAAGATACCCACAATTTTTGAAGTTATTTTAGATGTGAAAAGAATAAAATAAACCAGCCAGTTTTCAACATTTGCAGTTCTCTCTGATTTTTTTGTCCTAAAATTATTTTCTAAATCCTGCTTAAATTAGTGGGGGAGTCTTGTGGATAAGAGGGGGTTTATTCACTGCCTGAAAAACCATTTGAAAAAAGTTCACCTACAATTAAATAAGGAAAACTTGTGATGGGTGTACACTCCTAGGGCTTAAGTCGCTTTGAAAAACACAACTTGCCTTTCTCAAGACTGTGAGTCCCTCCTGGCGAATTGATGCAAAACATCTTTGTCAGGATCAGTCAGAAATCCCGCGCTAGAGCCAAACACCCACCCAAGGCACCCGCCTCTTGCTAATGCCTCATTTGAACCATCGCCTCCATATTTACTTGGGGGCCATCTCGGGTAAGTGAGGGTTTAGGGAACATGGAGATGTGAAAAGTGCTCCCGGCATGTCTTTTCCTTCCTAGAGTCGGAAGCATCATCTGAGAGTCACCCCATCCTACGTGCACCTGACAAACACAAAGCATCAGCTCTATGGCATGTCTCTGGTTTCCTAGCAAAACCTCACGCGGCTTAAAAAAAGAGTTGTTAGACTTGGTATGGTTGAAACTGGTGTGAATTTAGATGGGTATCTGTCAAAGAGTGTATTTACAGTGGCTGTTTGGGACAACAGGCTGAGAAATCCTGGATAAACACAGCGAGTTAAGCAGTACCAAGGGGAGAGAGGGAAGGGGAAAGGACCAGTGAAGTCCTGTCATGCCCATTAAGGCTAAGCCTGCTGGTTTTAATATCTTTAAGGTGGGGTGAAGGTTACTGCGTCACTGCCAAGCTTTTTCCACTGTGTCAGAAAAACACATCGGCAGTTGACCCTTATGTGCACTGGGAAAGAAAATGACTTCTTAACTATGCATCTTTGCAGTGATACAGCTACTTGCCAGCCAACTCGTAATTAATTACCTCAGTGCATGACCCGAAATGCAACACAGTCTGCAGCATCCAGCTGTGCTCCACTGCACAGGGGGCAATGCAGTGGGGAGCTTTAAGCCCTCATGGGCGTTCTCGTGCTATGGTTTGCATTGGTTTTTTTTCTGGCTCAGTAGCAGAAATGTCACTGTTTTTCTTGCTACATTATTTAGTGGCTGCTTCTGGTTAGCTGAAGACCTGCCTACGTCAGTGCCGTAGCCTCAGGTCAGGGCAGAGTATCTCACCCTTCGCTTCCATAGAATGGTTTGGGTTGGAAGGGACCTCTAAAGGTCATCTAGTCCAACCCCCCTGCCGCGGGCAGGGACATCTTCAACTAGATCAGGTTGCTCAGAGCCCTGTCCAACCTGACCTTGAATGTTTCCAGGGATGGGGCATCCACCACCTCTCTGGGCAACCTGTTCCACTCTGGTCTTGTTACAGGTTGATTTAATGCAATGAAGCTGGAGCAACTCAAAGCTTCCACTAAGCAAAACGGAAAAGCCGCGTGGTTAAAGCAAATGTTTTTAATGCTCACAAGATCTGGGCTCTGTTCCCAGCTCAAATGCAGATGTCTCATGGTCTCAGACAAATCACATCACGCCTCCATGCATGGGGGGGCCTCACTGGCGAGGCAGTTGATACTTCTTTAATACAAGCACTTTGCAGCACCCTGTGAGATCTGCCAGCAGAAGCCACTGCTCCTAAATAAAGGCTCATAAACCCATTTCCTGACTGCTGTCTACTTTTGCTTCAATTCTGATCTCCTCAAAGACATGAAATGCTATTTTTCTTAACTCTGAAAGCCCCGTGCAGAGCTTCCTGGCACTTTTGAGTCAGCCCTTGTTTCAGCACCCTGCAAACCCCAGTCATCTTTTTTTTTTTTGACCAGCGTGGCAAGAAAAGAATTATGGTTAGGAAGTAGCCTGTCCAAACTGTACTTATTATATTGTCCTATTAAAGACAGAAGAGACCATAAGCATTTCTGTTTTCATCATGCACGAATCCTTCTGGTCCAAGGAAGAGAAAACATATCCTAGCAGAGAAGCTCTTTAGCCAGCTGTAAGCACAGCCTGTGCTTTTAGCATAAGGGTTCCCAGTCCACTTTCCTACCTCCTGCCCACAGGGAATCATCAAAAAACATCCAGACCCCAAGACGATGTATCCAAGGAGGACCCAGAGCTTGGGGTCCTCCTGCCTCTTTCCTGCTTGCATTTGCCATTCAATTTTGGGTCAGCTCAGAAAGCTTCCAGGGTGCATGATGCTATTTCTGCAAACCTTGGGAGAGTGGCGGAGGACTCGGGTATTTCCTTGGCACTGCATACGTTAGTATCCTGCAGACTGCAATCATCTTCTGCTCTGCTCTGACGAGAAAAAACGTGTTTGGGAAGCAAGCAGTCCATCTGAATGCAGTTTCCATCTGCCAGATAATCCCCTGCCGGGAGAGAGAGGTGTGATGATGCACTGAAGAGGTTTAACTCAATTCCCAGGCATCAATTACACTTGGTCTCATTAGTGTTTTACAGGCAATTACTCCTCACACTAAACCTTTCAAAAGGCAAAATACCCAGGAAACAACCAAGCCCCTGAGGGAGAGGACCAGGGGAATATTTTTAGGTTTCACCAGGCACTAGCTTAGATTTCTCGCAGACCCACCAGCCCTATATATAACATCGCTTCATCACTTAAAGCTTGACTTAGCGTCGCCTTGCAAGATGCTGGCTTAGATGACTTCTCTATTTTTTCTCAGCTTTAGCTGATGACTCCTGTATGGTGTGGAAAGCCCCAGAGCAGAAAGGGCCTACTTCCAGAACCAAACCGCATGGCAGGGGCACTTATTTTGGGGTTGTTTATAGGACTTGGGTGATGACTAGGAGCCAGGCTGCTGCATACAGCTGACGCTTTCCTGGGTGTGCTCTGATGCAGACCATAAGCACAGGGACAGGGTAAATGTCCCCAGGAACAAGGTTTCCCTGTATGAACCTGGGAGATCCCTGAGATATAGATCCCACATGCTCTGCTAGATCACTGCCAGCAAATTCATCCCCCTCCCCATCGATCCGTAGGGCACGGTCTTCCCTAACCCAGGGCTTTTTTTTTCTCCCCTGTGACCTTTGCAGGGGTTTTGTTCCTGCTCTCACACCAGCTCAGGAGCCTCTCGCTATTAGGAGAAGCAGCGGTGTCCTCCGAGTTCAGGCATTTTCTGATGAATAGGACCAACCGCTACCACAAGCCCAAACCATCTTGAGGCTTTTGCACGTGGTTTAATAAAAGGGTTTTCAAGGTTTTTCAGCCAGACGCACACCGAGCCTGGTGGCATTGCCTCCTGGGTGGGCACACAAGTGTCGAGTCGCATTTGAAACGCAACGGGGATCAAAGCGTGTTTGCTGGCCAGCTGTTCGACGTTCTGCAGGTGCTAAAAACTCCCCATTCACCTTTTCATTTCCTTCTCCGCTGGGGTAGTTTGGGGAGTGGTGTCCAGCCGATGATTTGCTGAGATGGTGGCACACGTTGAGAATGGGTAATGGTGGGCAGCCCCAGTACCGCTCCTCATCCTCCATCTGAGGGGCTTGGGGGTGGTTGCATACTGCAGATGTGAAGATTGATGGCTGGAGGTCATCCAAGATTTTGGGGGGGTTGGGGTTTTCTATCAGGAATATGCTATGCTCAGGTGTGAACCAGTGTGTATTTCCAGCACCTCTTTGATTACCCTGGGGAGAATCTGGATACAGACGTGAGCTGTGTGGCTTTACCCACCAGCGGAGCAATTCCACAAGCCTCCATGCGGCGGAGGCAGCCCTGTGAAATCACAGCTAGCCCCAAGGGTCTGGATGGAGAAGGAACTGAAATTTTCTAAATGTGTGCAGGGTCTGTGTTTGATTTTCCAGCTGCGACAGTTTCCCTCTCTTAAAAAGCCACAGTAGCAATAACTGTCACAGTTTATGTCATGTGGTGACAGGTAGTTTCTCTCAGAGGTCTGATTCCTTGAAAATGTTTTTCTTTTTGAAAGAGGAAGTTTCTTACTGTGATGGTTACTGTTAAGGACTTCAACATATGAACTCAGATCATTAAAGGCAGAAAACAAAGTAAACTCCAAATGTGTTACTTTTAAGAAATCGTATGGTGTTGGGCAGCCTCAGATGATGAATATCTGGGATCACTAATACTAAAAATAAGGAAACACTATATTTAGTAGTAAAGAGCTTGGAAGCTGGAAAAAGATACAGGTGAATGAATGGAAGGAATTAATTAATAATTTGGGTTTCAGTGGGTTTCTTTTCAATGGAAAGATGGAAATCTATTCCTGAGTTACCACAGGCCTTCAAAAAAAAAAAATCAAACCATCAATCTGCGTTGTAGCCAGGGGTATATCAGAGCTAGACCATGTCCTAGGCCACTTTCGTGACCACCAACCTCCTGCTGACAGTTTTGACCAAGACGTTCTGCTACCCGTTGCCTTCCCAAGCCACCCCTGCCCTGTCCACTGCTCTTACGGCTTCTGGCTTGGTGGGAGCTGCCAGGAAGGTGCCTTTCCCAGGTATGGCTTTTTTTTTTCCTGCTTGGAAAATCTACTGGCACATACTTGAATGGCAAATGCTGGCGCAGCCCCGAGACTCGAGCTCTGGGGTACACCACTGGGGAGGAGAAGGTCAACGTCCACCCTCTCCACCCTCCCCTTCACTTGCTGGGTGGGCACTGGGTCCGCCTGGCTCTCAGAGGTGGCCAGGCCTTTGCACCCCAGTGCGAGGTGAGAGAGTAAATAATTGCTGGAACAAAATGCCAGACCCTGAGGTGAGGTTTTACTGTCTGGGAAAAATCAATACATGGGATTTAATATCAGAGAGGCACGGTGGTCAGCACAGCTCTGTCATTGTTCTGCATAGCATTGGCCAGAGAGGGAAGAGCAAGGGCTGGAGGACCCCAACGGAGATGTCCTGAATTCCCAACGTCCCTCATCCCTGGTACCTCTGTGCCTTCTTCAGTCTCCACCTTTAAACATTTCTGGCCGCATCCCCATCCTTCCCACCACCTCTTGGCACATTTCCTGTGACCCAGGCATCACCCCCAATGGTGCCTGTCTCCTTTTTTTGGGCTGCAAGTCAACACGTGCTGAGGGTAGCACAGATCTGCAGCTGATTCACCCACTGCTGATTTAGCCCTAGCTGCTGTTCATGAATTAAACCCCCGAAAACCCACGTCTTTCCACCCCTTTGTCAGAGCTGGTTGAAATGACCTCCTAGACCTAAAACATGCCGGGGCTGGGAGCTCACAGAAGCTGTTTTTGAAGACGAAACCAAGCTTTTAAAAAAAAAAACAAACCCAAGAAGTGATGAGGATTTGATACTGGCTTAATGCAGGGCTTAAATGTCACCACTAAGTTAGTGCACGCCATGGGTGGTGCTCAGCAGGGAGGAGAAAAGGGAAGATGGAGCAGAGGAAAGTGCCTTTAGAAAGGGCTGTCTGCTCCCACTGTCCCGCTGCCAGGCTGGATACCGACACAAGTAGCTGCGTTAACTTTTTAATGCATATAATACATATAACAGTTATTTTTATATATATTAATATATATGTTATTCAATAATACTCTTTCAGGTATGCTTCAGGCAGGATTTCACACTGCTAAACCCCGCCGTGACGAGCAGGGGTGTGATCAGAGCCAGCCCAAACCCATCACCTTGCTTTGCAAGCAGCATGTGCCCGACAGAGCAGATCAAAGGGTAGGAGGGAACAACAAGAGTTACTTTTTCTCCTCCTCTCTGTGGGTACCTGTGTGCAGGACAGCAGGGCCCCAGTGTCCCCCATGCCCCCGCAACGGCCGTGGGACATCCCCATGCACAGCAGGCTGTCTCGGAGAGGGGCTCTGCAATCTTAAATAAAATCTACTCCTTTGGCTCATGAAATGGGGACACTGTGACTAGCTGACATATAATTACATATTGTATGTAAAGCTGACAACAAATTACAAATGAGCAGGCAGAATTTGGAGCTCTTCTCACTTCTCAGAAGCAATGCCTCGTTGCAGGGGGCTAGGACTTTGCTTTCCCTTCCTATTCCAACCTGTTCACTCGCTCTCCATCACGCTGTGCTCCCCTGTTTTTCTCCGGGTTGCAGGTAGGAGTGATGGGGCGCAGCTGGGAACGTCTCCGGTGACAGTTCATGGTCAGCTTCTGGCGGGTGCCAGCCCTGAAACGTCAGGCAGTTTGCATGTAGCTGTGACTCTCAGTTCTCAGGCTTAGGAATACAGTGAGGATGATTACGTGCTATTTGTATTGCACCACGGTATTTTTAAAAGCCCTACCTCTAAGCTGAGATACAAACCCTTCTTCCTTACGGCTATTAGGGAAGAGACACACACTGCTTTCTCATGGATCCTTCCTTTTTTAAAAATTAATTAATTTTAAATTCGTGCTGTGGTCGCTTTTTGTTAGCAAAAGCGTAACAGGCTATCTCCAAATCACTGTCTTGAATGTATGTATGTATATATATGTAACAATATATATGTATGACAATATATATATTTTTTGATGTACCACTTCAACTTTTCATGAAAGATTTAGATGCAAATAATATTCCTGATGAGCAAATCAGAATAGAATTGTTGGACCCATTGATCCAGCTTTAAACAAACTGTGCAGCTGTGAGCATGCATACAATTATGCATATAAATACAAATAAATAGGAATGAGTCCACCCAGTAATGAAGAAGTTAATTGCAGTGATCTCTTTGCAGAGCAAGAATGACTAACTATTCATGCAAATAATGTCCTTGACATTTGCCTGAACACCTGCAAGTACAATTCCTTTGACATTGTGTGCAATGAGACGGTTATATTCATGGTGCCTTTGCAAAGCCATGAATGAGCAGTTGCGAAGCACCGAGACCGATGTCCCCACAGCACTGCACATGTGGTTGTCTTTACATCCAACTTGAAAAACAGGCAGAGCAGGGATTTCCTTGGAGAAACTACTGCTGTCGCTTTTCCAGCTCTTCTAAGGATGGAAAACCAGAGCCTTGAGTTGGAAAAGACACATCCCAGTGATGGAAAGCTATGAGAAATGCGATTTATGAAGAGATTTAAATGTTGCAGCTGGGAAGTTTGGCTGGGGGTGGAGAACAAGCTGATCCAACCACCGACAGAAAAGAGATAAAAATCACACAGAAGTACTTTTTCCCGAACACTTATTTGGCTGAGAATTCAAAACCACCACAGTTCTGGGTTAAAGAAATTAATTATTGACTATTTATTATGAAAGATTCCTTCTCCAGTCCAACTGCTTTCAGTGGAGAAACATACACCTGAAAAATCATGCAAAGTTTGACCTGGGAAATTCTGGCTTACCCCCCAAATCCAGCTTTGATGTGAAATGCTCAGTCAGAGAGGGCTGGGTGCACCACGGGGGCAACCTCTCCCTTCCCCTGCAGCCGCTCACCTCCCTGTTCATTCACCCTCTGGCCCAGGTGCCAGATGAATGAATTCCCAAATTCCCATTCCTTTTCTGCCCAGATTTTTTTTTAAATAGCCGCCGAGCATGTGGGACTCGATCCTTGCCCTTTGAGCATCCTCCAACCCGGTGGCAGCGCTGCTGCTCTCACCCAGGCAGTCCATGCTCCGCCTTCAGAGGATGTTGGCAGGAAACAGCTTTAACCACATAAAAGGAAACGATTTCACACCCAGCAGTCATTAAAACGTATCTCTCCTTGCCACGAGATACGTTAGCGATGAAAAGTCTAAAGGGGTTTAAGAAAAGATTAGGCCTGTTCATAGAGGAGAGGGTCCTCGGCAGCTCTGGGGCATGCTGGCCTATTTACAGCCTCCGCTTCAGGAAATCCTCAAATTTCTTATTGCCAAGATCTGAGAAAGAAAAACTGGGAAAGGATCACCCTCTACCTGCCCTGTTTTTTTAATGATGCTGTTGGAGAGTGATAGTGGGCTATGGAGATTTTTGTCCTGACCCAGCATAGCTGCTTTTATGGGATCGTCAGACCAAACCCCTGTGCCTCAGCCTGTCTGATATATGGCTATTTGAACCCATGGCTATGAGATATCAGGCTGATTTTATGGTGGTGTTTCACAACTGCTTGATACTGGCATGGTTAACCGGTTCAGGGCAATAGCGACTTGCCCAATCCAACAAGGATTTCCAGTGCTGCCAGGGAGCTGCTCCTGCTGTACCCTGCCCAAAGCAAAAGCAGTCCCTGCCCTTTGCCCCACACAAAAACCCAAAACCTTTCAAGTCCAGAGGTTGTTTCAATATTTCTTTTTTTTTTTTTTTTTTTAGTACTTTGGCTGACATTGCGGGCAGTGTTGAAATGCAAGGAACCGTATCTTTGCTCAGTGGTTTTCCTTCCCAAACAGCTACAGCCACCTCTTGCTCTGGAGGAAGGTGAGTTTGCAGCAGGATGTCTCCATGCTGCGATGCACTGCCTTGGTCTCGCCTTCTGACTCTGGGGCATGCGACCACGTTATGGACCCTGTAGCCAGCAATGAGGTTTTCCTGGTTTTCTGAGCCTTCCCCTTGATGCCCATCATGTTTTTGCAGTGCCCCAGGGTTCAGCACAGCCTGTTATTTGGACAAGACCTCCTTGTCCAAACCACTGGGCTGGGAGACGTGCTGCAAGAGCCCCAGAGTTTCTGCCCAGTGGTCCTCGCAGCTTCTCCTCCCCATCACCTTCATCTCCTTCCTGACAGGTTTAGCTCTAGCCAGTTGCCCTTGTGTCAGAAATGCCACTGCTGTAGTCAGTCCTGGCTTGAGGCAGGAGGTGGGACAGATGATGTCTCTCAGTCCTTCAGCCTGATCATCTATGATTCTTCCCATTTAGGTTTTGTGGTCCATGGACTGGGTTATCACTGGCAGCGGAGAGGTGAATTTAGAGTGAGCGCTATCTGATGGTCCTCCCTGCCTCTGGATCCAACAGCATCCCAGTGCAGTGCTGGGGAGGAGCTGCAGAAGCAGGTGATTCTGGAAGCACTTTCCTTTACGTCATGTTTTAGGGTCATGAGGGTGCTTTCGCCTTCAGGTCCAACCTTTGCCAACTGTGCCATCAGGTTGTTGGCAATAAATGTGTACAATGCAGGGTGGTTCTTGCTTCAACAATTGTCTTGGTGGAGCAAAGCTCAGGCCTGAAGCAGGCCGGTTGGGTGTAGGCTGTCCAGAGGGCTACAGGCTAATGCTAAGGCTGCCGACTCCGTCATAGCTAGCAACACCTCTAGCGTGAAACAAGTAGACCAAACCCAACCAGGCTTGAGTCTGAGGCAGCATGGTGGGAAGAGCTGTTTTCAAATTCAGCTAATTTCAGCCCCAGCATATAGGCATGCTCCAGTAGAGCTGGGCTTACCGAAAACATAGATTTAGGTCCAAGAGACCATCTGATGTCTGGCCATAAAAAATGATGACTTGATGACTCAATGAATTATTTTGCTCTTTCACCATATCTAGATTGTGAGATACATTAGCTAAACCAGCCGGTGCAAGTTTTCGAAATTGATTTTAAACTGACCTAATTAAAGCAGTAAGAGCACATAATGGAGATGTACTTAACCCAATTTAACCCTTCCTTAAATCAATTGCACTAGAATTTAGTCATTTGCAGGAAGAAGCTAAACCAATTTAAGAAGGAGTTAAGACAGGTTAAGTACCCTTGTAGTGCAGGTGTGCATTAGTTTAGACTAATTAAACTCTATCTAGTGCACGTTGTAATGTAGCCAGACCACAGCCAACGTCACCCAATAATACACGCTTAATTGATTCATGAATTCCAGCTATTAAGGCCAGAAGTGCCAATGACTGCCAAGCCATCGCCAGCCATGACATCTCATTTTGTTCCATCTACACTGCACCCACTACTTCATGTTCAAGTAAATTGGTCACGCTGAACTCATCTTCTATAGGAACTTGAGGGTTTTCTGCCCTAGCTTGTGATTTGATATTCTCCCATCCCATGTGGACACCACACGTGGCCTCCAGTTGAGTGATCTAACATGAATGCCCCATCCTGAGGACATGACAGCATGTGACAGATGTATGACAAGGCACGCAGTGTGAGAGAAGCCACTGGGCCCCGGGGAAGAGGGCAGCAGAAAGCCATAGGCTGGATAGTTTATTAAAACACCCCTTTCAGACAGCATCTGTCTCAATCTGAAGACCTCAGAAGACTGGGGAACACACTGGTGCAAACTACCCATAGCTACAGCTGCAAATGTCATCTGAGCTTCCCATCTGATTTAGTCCGGCTTCAGTGCACATTTACCAGCTCTTCCGCTGCCTTTTCTTTATGAGGGTTTTGCTTTTTTTTTCCTCCCCATGAAGGTATGTCAGCTTTTTTATCATTATAAGCAATGCTGCCATCCCTGACTAGTAATTGCTGTTGTTAATTGATAAAGACAAAATTATCTGTATATGGCAATGAGTGGGCTGGATGGGTGAGTGCTCTCCAAACCGCTAAGACTTCATTAATTAGGGGTTGAGTACATTTTCTGAGGGATGGATCTGAGTTTTGGAAGATCAAGTTGAAGGGACGGGGAAATCCTTGCAGTGTCACTCCACCCCTCCGAAAATGGCAGCTCCATCACTCATTGCCTCCTGGTTCCTTTGACGGACTGAATTCTCCTCCAACTGGTCCATAAAGGCACCGCCTCCAGTCCCCTCCTGTCCCCTTTCCAGCCAAGTATCATCTCTCTCTTCCAGAAAACACAAAGAGAAACAGAAAACCAAGTGAGAAGGAGAAGTGGTGAAGCCAGCAAGGATTTGCTAGGAGGCCAGGTATGTGGAGATAAAGGCCCAGGCAAAACAGAAGCAGGCAATGAGGGAGGAGGAGAGGGCAGCAGGCACTGGGGCACTCAAAACCAACACCACACACATATCTGCTGCTCGTCTCAGTAGGAAAGCACCTGGGCAGGTAACCGTGGCCAGCACAAGCCTGCAGACCATGCTCATGGCGATGAATCAGTGGCACATCAGGTAGAGCATCGCCAGGTGCAGAAGGGAACCCTCATCCTTGTGAATGGGATAGAAACCAGGTGGGAAGAAGGCAATTTGGGAGACAGTGTTAAGGGACGAGAAGTGTCAGCAGTTCCTTTTACAAACTGTGGCACTGCTAGGGAGATGAGGGTAAGCATTGGTCTACTCTGCTGTCAGAAGCAGTGCCAGGGCACCACGCAGTCAAATGAGGTCCTGGTACAGAGAAAACAGGTTCTGGTGGAGCGTTGTTCTTGTGAACAAAATGAACTGGGGACGAGGAGAGGACAGCGAGTCACTCTGCTACTGTGATAGTCCCAGAAACGCAGCCTGGGGAAGGGGGATTTAAGGAGCAAGGCTGTCGCTGCAAGACTGGTTGCTCAATGCACCTGGTCTACAGCCAAAGCATGGAAGGAGACAGTAAACTACTTTCTGCCTGACCTACATTCTGCATCTGTTGTACAGCAGGACAAATAAAGCAGGCTGAAGGCCAACAGAAGGCACGTCCAGAAAGCTACTGGAACCGGGGCCAGGCTTGCACGGTGGTCTGTGCAGAGCAGAGCTGGTCGCACTGTGCAGGCTGGGAAGCAGCATGATTAATGCAGAAGATGCAAACATGGCAGTAAAACCAGAGGGATGCTGCCAAGCAGTGATGAGGAAGTAAAGAGAATCAGGAAGGTGAGATTTCTTGTCTCAGTTGTACACTGAAATCTCCACATGCATTCTTCCAGTGCTGCCAGAGACTTAAAAAGTGGCTGTTATGTAAGCCAAAAACTAAACATCAGAGAACTGCATGTGCTCTACCTGGCAGGTCTGAACAAAGTGAACTCCTTCCTTAAGGAGGATAAAGATAAAGATAAGGTTGATTCTTTAATTACTTTTAGTATTATTTTCATAGAAACCACAATAACTGTTGGGGGGACCAAAAAAGCCAACTACATTTCACAAGGAGCCCCACTGCTCCTAGGGATGCAACATCTCACATGCCCACAAAATGGGGAACAGAGAAGGATCTGGCCAGCTGTACTTAGAGCTTCAGGTAAAAGCAAGTGTGAAACAATGAAATGATCATTGGTATTAGATGTCAACCTGGCCTCACAGCTACGTCTTGTGGTTGCAAATATTTTTGGCAGTGTTATTGCAAGTAGACAGCCAGAGGAGCAAGACACTGTTCTATTGCAATAGACAGGCTACTCCCTGAGAACTCAGATTAATTTTTATACCTCTGCTTGCTGCTGCTGCTGCTGAAGAAAAGCTGCAAATAGGTGACTCACAGCCACACTCATGCGTGAGCCATCTGAAACACCGCATTTTTTCATCTCCAGTTCTGCAGATCTCTGTTACTATCCATCAGCGGCTGTAATGCCTAATTAAATGAGCTTTTTTTTCCATTTTCTTTCCCACTCTAGTCTTTTAATACTGTTCAACCTTGCTTAAGGCAAGGTCTGTGCATCTGCTTGCCTGACGTTGTTTATCTGAAATTTGATGCCGGTTTCCCTTGAGGTTCATCTGACCCAACCTCCAGGCCTGCCAGGGCAATGTGGATATTTGAGCCAGACGCTTTGGCCTTCCTCTTGCAGCAGCCAAGAGAAACAGGCATGTTTAAGGTAGGATTTACACTCCTTCACGCAGCAAGGTCTGCAGCGGGGTGAGGAGACCCCACGCTGTAAGTAGGAGCCCCACAATCATCCGTGACTCCCATCAAACATCTCCTAAAATCAGAGGGGACATTTGCATTGAGTTTTACAAGGGCTTTTCATTACAGGCTATGGTAGAAACATTTGTCAACATAACCACAGCACGTGCAGTTACCGCTGGGAGAAGATACTCCAGCAAATGCTCTGGGAGAGTCATCCCACCAATCTTTCACACAAAATAAAAAAGTCACAGAAAATACTTTCTCACTACCAAAGCTTAAAGACCGAGCCTGGCCCCTATGGCCACAGTGGTGGTGAATGTCCTTTGTGCTTCTTGTTCGTTATCTAACAGAAAATGAGGATAATTCACAAATGCTGCATTTCCTCTGAAGCCACTTCATCCTTGCGCTTGTTAATGCATTGCTTTCTAATGCTTTTAAACTAGTAAACTTCAAAGCAGTAAGTATTTAATAGTGATATAAGTGCATTTCCATTTGGGGAGAGAAATAAACTATAATGATGTGAGCATGTTTATACTAAAATATTTGTGGCTTTTCCTAGCAGGATGCCTCTATGAAAAAAAACCCCAAGCAAACAGAAAAGTTCATACCCCTAATTAAAGCAGTTATAATCTTTATAAGAGATTACAACACCAAAGGGCAGACTGACATCGCCAAAGTCCTACTGACAAAGCTTGCTACCTGTTGCCTCTCTTTCAGTGGTGCCATAAAACCTCCTGACAAGTGAGTTGGAACCACTTTCAGCGGAAGAACTGCAGTGTCATTCAGCTGCTCCGGCGCCTGTTGCGTTGTGGTATTGGCACCACCACTGCAGCGATGCTGCCATGCCTTAGCTCTGCGGCACTGGCTGCTCTGCTTGAATTTTTGAATGCTGCCCCAGCCCTAAAAAGGGAATTATTTATAAAAACTAACTTTAAGGATAGGAAAGGGCTCACTGGTCTCTAATCAGAGGAGAGAGAAAAGTCTGTAAGGGGGCATTCACGCAACCAGTCTCTCTTCCACCTTAATACTTCCCATAGGTTTTGGAAAGACCTCTCTTCCTGCTAGCATTCCCAGCGCACGGATTCATGGCCAGTTAAAGTTTCAGCTAAAAATAAAAATGCTCGGGTTAACCTTGGGTTGCTTCCTAGAGAAGGAAATGTCCTGGCTCAGCTCGGCTTGCCAGGGAAGGGAGCACTGCGGGCAGTGCCAGAGGGATTGAAACTGCTGTTTGGATAGAAGGGATGATGGGCAAAAAGGGATCTGGCAGGGAAACGGCAATGCTGGTGAAGGGGATGAGACGGCAGCACTGCTGGGGGAAAGGGAAAAGACAGGAAAAGCCCTGGTCCCTCTCTCAGGCTTGGTGCTGCAATGCAGGGCAGGAACGGGCAGCCTTTGTGGTACATTACAAGAAACTCGGTGACATCCTCTTCTATCTGCAAGGCAGAAAGCTCTCAGCAAAGCAAGGCAACATTTCGGTGGGGTTCCCGCAATGTGAACTTCTGTCAGGTTCACATGGTCCCAGAGTACATCAGTCCATCCTAAGTATTCACCATGTTCCTGTAGAACTAGTGTCCCGTAGTTGTCAGCTCATGGAGATCACACATGTTATTATGCAAGGCTTAAAAATAAAAATAATATTCAAACAAGGTGAATAATAGCTTTTTTCATAACAAACATTGCAAAAATAACAAAATATGTTTCTCATTATGTTTTAAAACACAGCATCCTTCCCACAAATTATTTCTGTGGTTTCTCGTTCAACACTCTTCTTGAAAGCAAAGACTAGACCGGCAGTATTTCCTCTAGCCCTGGCTACAGAGCTGTGTTTATACTTCTGGTTCACTAAGGCAGCGTCTGAACAGCCAGGAGCTCGCAGGCTTTAGCCACTGTCTCTCAGGAACAAACCTTCCAAAGATGCTTTTTTTTTCCAACAGAAATAAAAACAAAATGGAAACAAAAATAGAAAGAATAGACAATGCAAATTTAAGTCAAAGTAAAGACATGGCACAACACACTGAGCATCCAAAGCATGGAGAAGGTCCAAAGATGCCTCCGAGCAATCCTGCAACTGGGTTTTCAGGTTACATGCTTTTGCAGGAAGAATTCTCTATAAATCTATTACAATGTCAAAACCACGTTATTTCTGTTTCTCAGCCTGAAATGCCACATCTTAAGCAAGTCATTTGGCAGCAGCGGGAAGTGTAGAAATGGCATGCGTTTTGAACAGGCTCACCAGCCTAGCTGGCAAATAATGCTCTTCTCTGTTTTCAGCATTGATTTATCTTGGCCCAGGCATCTCTTTTGTTCTCTGGCACAACTTCAGTGATATTAGCGAGCGAGCATGATTTAACGTTTGTACATTTCTAGGAAGAGCAGCTTTATTTCTTCTGTCAAGATAAGACATCTTCCACACGCAGGAAGTGTTGGTGGTCTTACTGCAGTGGAGAGGCTGGCAGGTGAGTCCACCCTCCGAAGGAGGGGTCCTAGAAGCACTGCTGAGCCCCCAGCTCTAAATGCACACCCCTGCCTCCTGCCTCTGTATTATTAGGGCAAGACATGGGCACCCACTGGCCCTTGTTGTAACATCTACCCAGATTTACAGAGAAAAAGTGAAAGGAATCTATTTTTCTGTGAGTGAGCTGTTGAACCAAAATAATCTGATTTAACAATGAGTTGGAGGGGCCTGCTTTTGATGAGTACTCCTCAAAAGAAAACCTGATCCTGACAATGGGGGGGAAAAAAGAACAAGAGAAAAAAAGAAAGAGAGAGAGAGAGAGAAAGAAAGAAAAAGAAAGAAAGAGAGAAAGAAAGAGAGAAAGTGGGAGGGGGAGAGAGAGATGGTTTGGACCTGCTCAGAAGATGCTCTGGTCATGCATGGGCTACATGTCTGACCACATGATGGCAGACAGAAGCACACAGACATCATGCGTGGTGGGTCCCAGACCACGCTGCCCTGCTGTGTTTGGCACAGGGCAGGGGAATGGAGACATTTGCTGGGGTAAATTTTCTGGAGAGGAGGGATCAGCTGTGGGATTTCTATGCTTGGTATGTGAGACGTGTCAGAACTGCCCAGTGCAGCCTGGATAACCCCCTGCTCTCACAGCTTCCCCTTCAGGCACCAGCGAGCAGCCTCACATCTCCACAGTATGAAAATGGGACTGTTTTGATCTGTCCCTCACATGGCCTTCATCTTGCCTCTTCTTTTTTAAGCTTTTTAATTGTTTTGTCCTGCTCTGATTCCTATTATGGCACAGTAAAACTGTGTGCTGCGGAGAGCACGCTTTATTTAATTTGTTATGCAGTTCAGAGAAGTAAAAGAAACTCTTCAATGACAGATCCTCAGCAGATCCTGAAAACCCTGCATAAACTCCTGACACGGCCAGGCACTATTTATTCACAATGTAACACAAAGCAGGACCCTGTCTGCCTATGGCACATTGTCAAAATATGCTCTTCACGCTTTCCGCAGCTGAGAAAACCCTTGATGGGTTCTGGTAATTGCTCTTGCGTCTGTCAGGCAACGCTAAATCAGCTCTTTCCTCCTCCTCATTATTCCTTTGGGCTCACAAAAAGCAGAGAAAATACAACACATGGCAATAGAAACAGAAATGTTTGGGCATGTTTGGTTGGTTGGAGGTCAATGGTTACCCTTCAGTGTCTCCCGTAAGCAAAAATCCCCCTGCTCCCAAAGCAAAGCCATAGACTTTGATTTCAGGGCGTCTCCCTGGGACCTGCCCTGCAGATGTGACTGCAACTCAGCAGTTGCAGCACTGCTGCCCAGTTATGAGTTATATATGTTATGTCCAGACAGAGTTAACTTATGACTATATATTAGGTAAAAACACTTTTGGGAAAGCATACACTAAAGCAATCAACAGCTTGCACGTCTGCTCAGTTTCCCAGATCCTATCACCGCCTGAAGAGACGCCCTCTCAGCCCTGGAGCAGAGCTAATAAGCACCTTCCCCTTCTACAACAACTTTACATCTTCTACATCAGCCTGACAGAGTTTGTGCCCAGCACCTGTAGCCTTAGTGCAGTCCTGTATTTTATCCATTTACTATCTCTGTGGCAGCTTAGTCTTACTCATAACAAGTTGCCATTCTGCTGCTCACATTAAGTAAGTATTTTTCGCCATGGCTCTCTGGCTCGTCTTGAATACAGCCCTGTACCAGAGGTGCTCTTGGAGGCTGCAGAGAAGAAGGGACAGTAAGTTTCTTTCAATCATGGTCTCGCTAGCCTCTTCTTTTTCACTGTTTTAATCACTGCATATCTGGTTTACCTCAAGCACAGCTGCTGTGAAGATTACAGTGGTGGTTTTCTCAACCAGCTGAATCAGTGAAGACACTAGTTCTGCTTTACTAAGTTGGCACCCCAGATTGGCTGTGTTTTGTGTGTCCGAGCATGGGCATGAACATAGGCTTGCCATGAGTTAGCTGTAAAATACTAATGTATCTCATTTAAATGTACGCATGGGGTAACTTACACAGCAATGGATGAAGGTCAAGTCAAGGGATTGCTTGAGAGAACTTGACCCATACAAGTCCATGGGACCTGACAGGCAGCATCCATGGTGCTGAGAACTGTCTGATGTCCTTGCAAGGCCACTCTCTGTCATCTTTGAAAGGTCATGGAGATTGGTGGAAGACCCCAACAACTGGAAAAGGGGAAATGCCAAACACATTTTCAAAAAAGGCCAGAAGTTCAACCTGGGGAAAACAGGTGGAACAGTCTCACTTTGGACCCTGGGAAAATTGCGGAGCATGTCCTCCTGGAGCACATTTCTGGGCACCTGAAGGAGAAGGTGACTGGGAAAAGGTCTGGATTTACCAAGGGTAAATCATGCCTGATCAACTTGATTGCCTTCTATGACAAAATGACTGGATTTGTGGATGAGGGGAGAGCAGCGGATGCCACTTACTTTGACTTTATCAAGCTTTCAACAGCGTCTCCAACAATACTCTTGTATCCAAGATAGGATGTTATGGTCTGGAGGGGTGGGCAACGAGATGGGTAAACACCTGGCTGGATGGTCAAGCTCAGAGAGTAGTTAATGGGGTGTACTCCTCTTGGAGGCTGCTAAAAGGTGGAGTACTGCAGGGGTCTATCCTGCGACCTGTCCTGTTTAACATCTTTATCCATGACCTGGAAGAGGTGACAGAGTGCACTCTCATCAAGCCTGCGGGTGACACCAGGTTGGGAAGACCAGTCCACATACTTGAGGGCTGCCACTCAGAAGGACCTACACAGGCTGGAGGAATGGGACAACAGAAACCTTATGAAATTCAACAAGGACACATGGAAAGCCCTGGACTGGGGAAGGAAGAACCTCTGGCAACGACACAGGTTGGGGAATGACTGGGTGGGGAGCAGCTCTGCTGAGAAGGATCTGGGGTCTTGGTAGACAGCAAGCTACACATAAGCCAGCAGCGTGCCCTGGAAGCAAAGAAGGCCAAAAAGCATCCTGGGTGATATTAACAGGATCATATGCAGTAGATCGATTATATCCCTCTACCTAGCACTTTAAATTAGACATCTGGAGGGGGCCACCAACATGGTTTGAGGGCTAAAGCACATGCCCCATGAGGAGAGACTGAGGAAACTGGAAACTTGTCCAGCGTGGAGAAGAGATTCATAGGATATCTGATAGCAGCCCCCCAGTATCTGTGAGGAGGTCATCAAGAAGATGGAGCCAGGCTCCATGGGGTCCACGGTGGGAGGATGAAGAGACAACAGGCATCAGTTGAAACACGAGAGGTTCTGACTAGATGCAAGGAAAAACTTTTTTACTGTGACAACACCCAAACAGTGGAGCAGGTTGCCCAGAGAGGTTGTGCAAACCCCATCCTTGGAGATTTTCAAGCCCTGACTGGGTAACATCTTGAGCAACCTGGTCTGACCTCAGAGCTGACCCTGCTTTGAGGAGGAGATTGGAGAAGAGACCTCCTGAGGTCCCTTCTAACCTCAATTGCCATATGATCCTAATGTATGTCATTTAAGTTTATCTGCAGAGTAGCTTATCTAAAAAATGGTAGACAAGGGGACTTGAAAGTTTGCTTAACTGATAAAGAATGGCACAAAAAGAGTGTGGTCTGTGCTGTGTACATACTTCTCATTAAACAACTCTTTTTTTAGGTCCCTGCTTCAGATTACAGCAGATATGCTAAGTAAACAGGCTTATCAAAACCACAGTGTTAGAATTTAAACCAGCAGGTGATAAGTGCTTATACTTTACTCTGAAGAAATCTACTAAACTGCCTAAACAAAATTCAGGAAAAAATGACAAATTGTATCAGTGATTTTTATTGGGTTTTAAAGATAACTGCTAAAGATGCTGCATAGGAATTAGTAATGTTCTAGAATAAAAAAGGCAAAATTTACCTAAGTTCAAAAGGAAGCTTGCTAAATAAATCTACAGACTTGCTCCTTTTGCTTGGTGTTTTAGATTGATTCAGTTTCCATTTTAACATGGACATTTCCAGGAAGGGCTGGGGCAAGGGAGAAAGAAAGGGAAGAAAGAAGCCAGAAAAGTCTTCCTTTTGGCTCAGGCTGATGTGATCGTATTTAATATTCCCGGGAGTAGCAGGCCACAGTCTTGTGGCCAAGGCACGCCTCCTGGCCAGCTGAGCCATGGAGAAAGCTTGTGACCACCTCCCAAGGCTGTTTGTCACGGCGGGCTGGATGCTTTTCTCCCCTCAGACCGCTTCACTCCACATCCTCTTCTCTCTTAGACTTCTTAGAAAAACTCATAGACATCTCCAATCTCGTAAAATGATTTAAGGTTATACTTGCTCTCTATTACTAATGCTTTGTGGCATTAGGTAATTGCTTAATTGAGCATTTAGGAAAGCATTAATATATTTTTCTCTGCAAATGCATAATTAATATATACATTACAATCTCTGCTGTTAAGGCTTTGTACAATTATTAATAGACTTAAAACGATATGAACTGCATGAAAATATTTTCTTCTAGGAAAAAGAAACTCAAAAGGACACAAATCTTATCTGGTCTATCATCATTATAAACTACATATTTCTATTGGTACTTCTTTACTCCAATAGTCCTAAGCCTGTCTGCACCAGTTAAAATGGGAAGTATGAATATTTCCATCCTGTTTCCCCTTAATTCACAAAGCCAACTTAGATGTTTGAAGAATAACAAACTGCTTTGCATCCACCCATTTTGACCACTGACTTCTCCGCAATACAATGTATTATTTTCCTCTAGAGCAGCACACTACGTATAACATTACTCCTTCCATCTAGGTCGTATTTAGGATTGCACTGACAACCTGCACTCCCCTGGAAGTGAGAAAGGCTGTCCACCTACAAGCATTAATTTGTTTTTAATTCTTCTGGGAAGAACACATTAAAGACTTTTAATGAGATTCTTTTTCAAAATAGTGGGCAGTGCCAAAAATGCATGTGGGCTTAAACATAATACTAAGGTATGCAAAACGGTGAAGGAATTAAGGCAAAGACAAAAAGGAGGTGCAGAAACCCTACACAATTACTTAATGATCTGAAATAGTTTGGGGGGATTATAACAGTTGGATGATCTGGGGTTGGGAGGTAATATTATCAGGCTCACTACATTAAAATAATCATAAGTACATACAAAACAATACTGGGTGGGATGACAGCTCCATCTAGCCCAGCAGTTTCTGACAGCGGTTGATAGCATGTGAGCAGGAAGAGAGAAAGAACAGGGCAAACATGTTCTGTATTTCCCCAAAATACCTTCCCAGCTCCAGCAACTTGCAAGACAGGAACTTGCTGAGCTAGATCAAGAGTTTTTGATGATTCTTCAGTTGCTTTTTAAGCCCGTGCAAAATTTTGGTATCCACAATATCCTGAAGCAAAGACTTCTTCTAGCTTAACTATAGACTGTATGAAACATTATCTCCTTTTGTTTGTTCTGAGCCTTCCAAGTTCTACTTTCATTTCAAGTACCTTAGTTCTCATGTCTGATAAGTTAGTGAACAATCTTGATTCCTGTTCCTTATTTAGACCACTGAAGATTTTATATAGACTGTGATATTATCTCCCGTCCATTGCAGACTGAAGAGACCCAATTGAGCTAGTCATGCCCCATCTGGAAGCCCTCCTACTATTTCTGATAATTCTATTAAATTTTTTTAATCTTTTCCAGTTCTACCATATTATTTCTGAGATGGGAATACTAGAACTGCACAGGGAATTCAAGATGCAGGTGCAACAGGGATTTATATAATGGCATAATTATTCTTTCTCTTTTGGTCTCTATTTCTCTCCTAATAAATTTTAACAATAATCCTAACAGTTCTCAATTTCCATTTTGATCACTGCTGAGCCCTGAGCTGATGTTTTCACAGAACCACCTCTCACAACCCCAAGGCCTTTTTCCTCAGTGGTAAAAGTCAACTCAAAGTTTCTCAGTATATATGTAAAATTAGGATTTTTCTTTCTCGTATGTTATCCTTTCATATTTATCTGATTTTAATTTCACCAGCCATTTTGTCACTGAGTCTATTAGTAACATAAAGTCATTCACAGTTTTTCTCAGTTAGCCCTACCCTGAATAGCTTAGTATCATTAGCACATTTTGTAAATCACTATTCACCTCCATTTCTATCAGTTATTTGTCCATGTTTCATATCCATTAGCAGCCTTTTACTTCCTTTGGGGAGGAATCTTACTGAGTGCTTTTGGAAATCATCAGAGACGGTTAATTGAATCTTCCCTGGTCCATGAGCTTGTTGACTTCTTCAAGGAAAGCTGATAGATTTGTGAGACACTAATTTGCTTTACGAAAGCCATAATGACTTCCCCTAATGTGTCATCTTCTCCATATGCCCACTAAGTCTTTTCTGTTCTTTAGCATAATTTCTACTTATTTGCCTAGTAAGGACGTCAGGCTTCTGGGTCTACAGCTTCCAAAACTGTCTCTGAAATCCTTTTAAAAATCTGGTGTCACATGAGCGACTTTCCAGACCCCCCTGATGCCGAGGTAGTTTTATGTGAGAAGTTAGAGACAGCAGTTAGTACCTGAACTACTTAATCTCTGAGCTGCTTGAAAACTCGTGGCTGAACACCATCTGGTCTCAGCAGTTGGCTACTGCTCATTTTGTTAACGTGTTCCTTCATCTTTTATACTTACACTTGAATCTGAGACACATTTTCCCAATTACTCCCCTTAAAGAAACTTCCCAGTATTGGAGTTTACCCAAGCTCATCCATCCCATTCACAAATGCAAAAATCCATTGAGCTTTTCTTTTATGGCTCTATCTTCTCCAGATGTTTCTTCTGCATCTTAAACAATCTATTTGCCTTACAGAGCAGTCAAACTCTGGGAGGCTCCCTGATTTGTTCCAGGAAAGACTTGCTTGTTTTCTGTATCTTTTGCAAGTTTACCCTGAAACCTCCTTCTGGCTGTTTATCATGATTTTGTATTTAATCCATCAGAGGTTATAGTCCCTTCTTTTCCTAATTTGGATACAATTTCTGCTTGTTGAAGGAAGCCTTCTTCATCTAGTAATATCCCTTACCATGCTTTTTACTCAGTCTCCCTTTTAGAAATTATCTTTTTCTGGTGCATTGGTTCTGCCTCCAGAACAGCAGCTTTAAACATGCCACCCATGAAGACTTAACTCTTTTCAATGTTCCTTTTAGGCCCCTTTTAATGAAAGGTGTGTCTTGTTTTACATTGCTCCTCTTTTTCGAAAAGAAAGCAGAATACTACTGATTTTCTTTTTCTTGGTGCTACAAGGGTCTCTTTTTCGAAAAGAAAGCAGAATACTACCGATTTTCTTTTTCTTGGTGCTACAAGGGCGTTGAATCCAAGGACACTACAGTTACTGCTACAGTGTGGCTCTTTGTCAATAATATGACACTGTTTAGGACCAAACCAGGGATTTATTTTCCTCTTCTGGTTTCCCAACTCGCGGTCACAGACAGTTTCTAAACAGTTAGATACAGCATACACACCCTCCCGTGACATTTACCCAACCTACATTTGAATTATTTAAGACACTTATGATTGTGTTTCCTGCCCTGCAGACTCTCTGGTCTTCCCTCCTTGTTAGCTAGACTGGTGATGCAGCCCTAGTGCTGCATTTTTCCTATTTATTTCTGGGACTTCAATCCACTGAGACTCTATCTTATTTATTGACAGAGTTAACTGGTAATTGGAAGATGCTCTAAGCTTTCTTTAAAATGTAGCATCACTCATCCACTGGCATGCCTCGTCCTGCCTTTGTATTTTACATCTCAACAATGTAATACATAACAAATTTGATTGTTCACTTTTCCTATTAGCTTTCAAAACCTGAGGCTATCTTCCCACTGAGATTAAGAATGTTGTGGCTCCTGTCTCAGTTTGAAAGAAGACGGGCAGGCCATGGTTTCACATGCTGTTCATGGCAAGTGCATGAACATAAATATGCATACTGCATAATTATTCCGGTAACTGGTCCTCTATTAGCATAGCGGGGGTGTGTGGATTTCTACAGTGGACTCCTATCTCCATTACTTTGTTCTTAACTGTTTCTAGAATGTATTTTGATTTCTTTGTGCTGGCACTAAGCATCTTTCATGGCCAGTTAACAGAAGAAGTCATCTTCCAGGTAGGAGAGTGAGACTGGACCTGAAGATGATAAATATCCATGTGGTTTTGCCTTTGTCCTCCATGCAAATTGGGCAGGTCCCACCTATACAGATGATTAATGTCATTATATGCACTGTTCTAGGTATATAATTTATGTCTAACCACAGGAGAAAGTTCACTTTTTTAAATTACTGTGGAAAACAGTTTGTATTTTTAGCAACAAACACCTAGTTACAAAAGCACTCTGTTGAGAAAATGCTTCTCCTATGAACTACAGCGGGACTGTCTAAGCATTTCTTCTCTAGTACAACAGCAATGTCACTATTCTGTAATTTATTAATCAATCAGAATAAACTTTAAAGCATAACAGAGCTTAATAAAACCATTAGGGCTGTGCCACAGAAATAATTACAAAGACTGGTAATAAGAGAGCCATTTACTTAAATGGACCATCCTTTTAAAGTGATGACTTACCTTAGCCCACCCATCAAAGTAGGACAGCTGGAACATGGGAAGCAGCAGAGTCCATGATTCAGACTCTTTCCTAGAAGGCAAAATTGGTGATTGAACCTGAAAACATTTTTCTTGTATGGACCTAATTATGCTCAGAGCTGAGATCTCTGAGGTCTCTGATTCAGCAGTGGCTTGCTCCTATTCACCGATAAAAACTGAAGGGCATCCAGGGTCCCAGTTCTCCTACAGAAAAGTAAAGTTTATCGAAATGGCTCGACACAAGCTCACAGTTAAAATAATAATACAAGTGAGAAGGCAATTCTAAAAAAACAACTTAGAAAATAACAGATGCGCACAAATCTAAAACCAGACCCAAATAATTTTCTCTTAGCAGCCGGTGCATACGCCAAGGGGATGGTGTTCTCAGGCTTGCTTAAATAAAGATATTGAGGATAAACATCATGAGGCTTTCAGAAGCGTTCTGGTGCCTAACTCCCAGTTAGGAGTTGGGAGTTAGTTTCTTCACTTCAGTGAAAAAGTGCCCAGATGCACTTAAAACCCCCCTTCCATGCCTAAACTGTATGTTTAAGCATCTAAATGTCTCTGAGAATCACTAAGTCCATAACCACAGATCTCAGAGATCATAGGAATTATTCTCGTATAATGTTTGACGAGATGCTGCCTCTCTGCCCATCTACCCTTCCAGCACTGCCCAGTGCTGTGAGCTACATGCACACCGCCATGGGTACCTCTCACGACCGAACCCCAGACCGTCGATCCACCGCCTCCCCTCGCAGAACAGCGGGCAGTGTTTCAGAGCCTGCATCACGCGGCAGGAGCAGGAGCCGGCAGCAGCACGGTCCACACCTCTGCCAGCTCCCAAATCCAAACATATTTACTGCCACGTTGCATTACACTGTCATTGTCAAAGCTGCCGTAACGACATACTTTCAGCAGCAAATTAAGGTTTTATTTCTGATCCACTGAGACCACTCCTGCATTTTTTTTAAGAAATGAATATCTTTGCATCATGCAAAAAATCTTTGTTGCACCTGCTCTTCAAGGCTGCTTGCAAAGCCTGGTTTTTTCCTGGCCGAAGCCCGATGTGACGGGGCCTGTGACACCCTTGTGCACGCCTGGCTGTACAGTCGTGGTCTTATTTGCATCTTCTGGCTTCATCTGAAAGTCCAAACCAATGAATGTTTGCTTGCAATTGTGGAGGACTAGACTTAAGAGCTAATCCAAAATAAATCTTCTGTCCTTGGTTATGCCAATGGCTGAAAAACTGGAGAAGGAAATATTTTGTTAGGTTAGGGAGCAATTTTTAGATACCATAGCAATAAGCCAGATATTTAAAAAAAAATTTAAAAATTCCTAGCTAGCACAATCTGTAATGACTTAATCTCTTTTCTTGCTTCATCAGCTTTCTCCCGCAGCTGGTGCCCAGGCTTTCTAGCTCTGCTCCAGTCTTTTTTCAGCTCTTTTTTTTGGTGGTTCAACTTGTGACTTCTACGCCCATGGTCAGGCAGTTCTACAAGGTCGTTTCTCCTCTCTTGCAAGTCAAGCAGCCGTTTACACGAGTCCACCGCTAAATCAGACTTTTTTTAACGCTTATTGTGGTAGCGTTGGGCGAGTCTTGTTAGAAAAACAAGTTTCCTAAGAGCTGCGGAGAGGCCTGAAAACCCTCACGCACCCAAGCTCCTGGGAGTATAAGGCACAATAAAAGCAGCTAAAATGCTGTGGTTTTGGGACCGATCTCATTTTTCCACAGGGAGAGGGTGAAGGTGCTGCGCAGGCAGCGAGGAAATGAGGTGGTGAGGCAAGGGGCGGCGGGGCTGAGGTGACCGGGGGTGCAGGTCCCCCGTACGGCCCTTTCGCTGTGTGTGTGGGGGAAACCCCCAAACCACGATTTCTTGGGGAAAGAAAGGTCTGGAAAATGTTCACTTCGGGAAATAACACCACAAAAAGCT
>NW_008794416.1:509492-514138 GCF_000699145.1 Aptenodytes forsteri | reverse complement strand
GGCTGCCACGTCCACCCCGCTGCGATGTGGGGCTGAGGTGTCCAGGATGTGCCCACCAGCGCCCGTGCTTCGAGGTCGCTCCCAAGGAAGGCGAGGAGACGCTGGGCCGGAGAGGTCTCCGGGCGGCGAGGTGGCAGCTGCGAGTTCTCGAGCAGAAGAGTGATGGAAGTCAGGTCTGTCTTGGGCCTCTCCCGAGAGGGAGAGGAATGTAGTTGGGGCTGTCTCAGGTTCATCTTCTGAAGTAAAATTTATAGGCTTCTGCTTGTCTGGGGGTTGTGATAGTCTTTTTGTGGGTGATTTTGTCTTTTCCCGCTCGGGAGCGATATGAATGCAAAACAGAAATGACTTCTGCCATTGCTGCCAAAACCTTTTTATTTTCTTCAGCACTACTCAGGAAAAAGAGGTTTTTTTGTGCTGAGCTGTTTTGTTTTTTTTTCCCCCCCTCTATTTCAGTAGATAAGATCAAAATATAAGGATGATGGAGGAGAGACATTTATTTTGCAGCTCTCTTTAGTTGTGGAAATGAATGGGAAATGTTCATAAAATTACTGGAGGTAAACAGCTTTCCTGTGGTAAATGGCTGGTTTTGTCTCATTCTGAGAAAAAGGGTAAATAACAATGCATATTTCTTACTTTTCTAAAGAAAACTTGTTGAGATAAATGCTCTTTATGTGTCTAAAGTGGATATATGTTTTTAAACGCAGCTTACGACGGGACTGTACAGATGCAGTTTAGAAGGGGTGTGTGGTTTTCCTGCAGACTGTGTTATTCCATCTGTTTTGCTGCAGCAAGGTTACTGTTTCCCTTCTACATCACGCAGCAGGAAACCTTGAGCTGTCTCCCAAGCCCTCTGCTAGCCGGATAAGAGGCAATAAACGCAGGACATTTCATTGAAAGGTCAAAATGCAGCTGGAGAGTTAGCGCACGCAAGCGCTTTGGTGCATTGGCCACTTTCTTGGGGCTGCTGAGAAATGGGCTTTTGTCCTGCCTCTGGTTTCCTGGAACTTCTTGGGATTTAGCATCCTCCTTTCTGTAGAGTTTGATTAAATCGGCCAAATGATTGGCGGGCAGGATGTAGGAAGACAAAGTGCGATAGCAGAAACTTCCTTTCACTGAGGAAAACGGGCTAAAAATGTTTAATTTTGTTTGCTTTACATACATCTGTTTAGGTGATGAATGTGGAACATGCCAAGGTTGCTGCAGAGCTGGGGTGTTTGGAGGGCGAGTTACTTTGTTTAGGTAAGAGAGCCTGGAAAACTTAAGTAGGTCTTGAGTTTTGATAAAGGCTAGGTTACTGAACAAGACCCAGCCAATGCTTCAAACTTGTCGTGGAGTAATTTTCAAATTACAAGTGAGTCTGAATGAATCTTATTCAAACACAACAGACTAAAGCATCTGCAGCGAGCGCATCCAACGCTTCAAAACGGCACAGCAGTAATGCGGACATAGGACTTCTGGATCATGGAGGAGTCTCCCCTGTTGCAGGCAACTCTCTCTCATAAGGTCATTCATAAATTATTAAGGACTTTCTTAAAACTTGTGTAGGCTGTTATTTTCCATTACTCCTATGGGAAGGCTATTCCTTTGCTGCTCAGGAATCTTTTGCTCATAGACCATACTTATTTATGACCACTTTTTCCTGTGTGCTAGCATTGTCCTTTTGTTTGCTTTCGGCTTTGGTGTTTTCATGTTTGGTGTATCTAAGGACAAACTCTCAACCTGTTTTGCGAAGCTAGACAAGCCGAGCTCTCTGTTCTCCTTTGGAGCAGCTCTTCCTTCACCCGTCCCACCAGCTCTCTCTGCCACCTGTTAGGTCCTGAAGTCTTGAATTCGGAAGTTAAGCACTAAAATTGGTTCCAGCAACGTTCTTTGCTATATTGCAATTTCCTTTTAAGCCTTTTCTTCATGGGAGGCTTTTGGCATCTCCTCTTTTGCTTCTGTAGGCTCAAGTGTGATTTTTACCATGATCTCTTGGAGAGTTAGATGATACTGTGGTAACAATGCTGCTGTACTATTAACATTGTTCCATAATTACCAGTTGTTCGGTGCTATTCTGCTGCATAATTCAGATGTAATACGAAACATCTTGGCTGTGTAAGTCTGCTGGCATGTTTCCTTAGCCCAGTAAAGATTAATGCTATGCCCTGTCTTTTCCAACCATTTCTTTTAGGGGAGATTTATTCCTCAAACTTCCCATGTAAGAGGAAAGACCTAATTTGTTTTGGCTTCCTTGTGGGGGCTCAGAAATATCTTCCACTTGTGCTAGAATAACTCGCCCAGCTGGCGGTGGGTGATGTGCTGGTACACTGTGCTCTCTTCCTCCCCTCCTGGCCGGCGTGGCTCTTCCTCAAAGTACTGGAGTGGAGCAGTGCTTCCACAAGTGCAGGGTCTGTGTGCCTAGGGAGGAGGACGTGCTGTGGAAAGGAGCGTGCGAGATGTGCATAGGAGGCGTTTCTGAGTAGCAGCTGCCTGCTGTTATGCTGCAATTCATTCTTCCTGCGTGTTTGCAGGCTTCAGCAGATGCTGAGAGGAGTGGCTGACCTCAAGTTCTGAACACCCCAAGCAGGCAGGTCACTGTTTGTTACACAAATAACGTAAAAGGGAAAACTGGGATTTGCTTATTAAAAAAAAAAAAAGGCGAGGGGGGCTCAAAAGCTTCCTCTGCAAGAAATAAACCTATCTTTTTAATACCATACTGTTCACAAGAGCAGTGCTTTAACTCACCTGTTTCTTCCTGCGTGGCTGGAACACTGACTTTCTGTGGCTCATTTGGGAGTCAGAAGAATTCCAAATTCAGATACTGTTTTCATCAGTCGCAAAGCATCAGCTGCCCCCTTAAGTGTTGAAGTACATTTTGTTGATATTTCTTGTGTTTATGCATGATGGATTTTTGCTGTGCCTCACTTTAGAACACCTGAAAGAGGTTTCACAGAAAAGCTTAGAAAAGCTTGGAAAGCTTGACTTAGAGAAGAGGGTACCGAGGCGGAAGTGAAATCAAGAGGGTGGTCCCTGTTTTGAACATTGAACTGTCATTCAGAACCCCACTAAGGGTTCTTTGCCTATAACATTATTTTAGCAGGCACTATTAATATCCAAAAAGCTTCCTGTGAATGCTGCTGAAAGGAAGTGATGGTGTTATACTCTGAATATCTCTGATTAAGCTGATAGTTGGACTGGATTTAAGCTGGAACCGATTTTTTGGTGTTCAATCTGGATGACCCAAAGTTAGGAGTAAGTTGTATCCTAGCTATGTGTATCCTTCCTAAAGGAAAAGACTGGGCAAATAGACACAATAATGTAAGATTATTAATGATTTCATGAGTTAGTTGGTGGTTGATGTTGCAAAGAGGATGAAGGAATGAGCCATTAAACAATTAGAAGAAAATGCAAGTAGAGCATCATAAGGCAAGGAGAGAAAAATGCTGATGCCTCTAAGGTGATGTTGCTTCTTGCTGGTATTCGTGGCTCCAGGCAAAATAATTTTCATCTCCTATCTTGTCGGTGCCTTTGAGAGTGCCTGTCAACTGTTCCGAAATTTTCATTTACTCCTTGTTTCACTTTTTGCCAGTCAGGTCCACAAGTGTATTACGTTCTCATCTTCTGAGGAGACACATCTTGACCAAATGAATTGTGGATTATACAGACATCGGTTTTTACTTTTTATTGTCTGATTAAAAAGCCTTACCAGTCAAAGTTCATTTTGTAAGACACATTTTACACTAATGTAATCAGTGTCCTGTTGTAGGTGCTTATAACCATATTGTAGGCTAAACTTCTTTCTGCATTCAAAGATGTATTTTTTCTATTGACTTTATTAGATTAACCAAAACAACAGACTCTGACTGTTCATCAGAAAAGGCAGGTCTGTCAAATACTTTTTTATTCAATAGTAATAGGTGCTAAGGAGATAATACTCAAAGAAAGTTTATCAAGTATCTGAATATGTTAAAGTACCAACTTTACTGTGGGGTTTACGTAGTTGCAACAGAAGAAATAATTGACGGAAGTCTTTAATTTTTAACTTTAGTTCCAGTTTTCCTCTGGCAAGAAGCTGTCAGTCTCTAATCTGCAACAGCTCCTAGGCTGCTGTCTTGTCATGTCTTGTGACCAGTTCTGCTAGGAAGTGGTAGGATGATGATCAGAGGATTATTTGAAGATAAATACCCAACTGTTAATACATTGCTACAGGTTATAACACAGAGAGTGTCTCATGCCTCAGTGTGTCCCTGATAAGTCTGCCTCAAATCTTTAATATCTCTGGAATTTTTCCTCGTTCTTGTGGTTTTAAGGGATTTCTGCCACATGCCATTGAACAAGAGTCTTAAAGAAGGTTCTGTGGCAAAAGTAAGGGAAATTGAGACAAGGAGGGGAGGAGGAGAAGTGTTTGGCTTAAGTTTAGCCTGTGGAAGGGGAAGGAAAGGTGTTTACTCATGGGCTAAATAGTTTGTTTTCTTTTTCTCAATATTAGAATTGGTGATTAGAAGTTGTATTAATTGGCAATAAATTATATTACTTAATATAATTTATTAAGTAATTATAATAAAAATTCCCTGGGAGAAGACTATTTTGCCCATTAAAGAGAATTGAACAGGTTTTGAGATGTGGGAAGGGAACTGGAAGAATTTTGTACTGATTTCTGCATCAGG
>NW_008794416.1:494152-509362 GCF_000699145.1 Aptenodytes forsteri | reverse complement strand
ACCACCTAATTAACCATTTTTTTTTTTACATGTCAGCCCTTTCGTTTGATCTCTATGGGTTTCAGTACTGCAAAAGCAAATAAAATTAATCCTAACTAGAAATTTTACCAAACTCTTTTTCATGTTGTTACATAAATTAATAACCTTCTATTCAAATATTATATCAGTCTTGAAAGCCTTAATGAAAATTAACATTTCATCTATTTGGTCGATAATGAGGATGGATTAAAATGTGTAATCTTTTTATGGGCACAGCTCTTGCAAGTAATCACAGACATTAGTGTTGTAGTTGTCACTTAATTTGTGTTGTCTGTTTTCCCCAAATGTGTCCCAGGAAACAATCTATAATTGGTTTAAGTTTTCTTAAGTGTACTCTTCTAACTCCTTGCATAAAGTTTTGCAGTATGTCTGTGGGTTTTTTGTTGTTTTAAAAAGCCTTGGAACAGGAAGTTCATGCAGAATTCATCGCTGGTAATGTGCACAACATCTCAACAAAGAGTGTCTTCCTCAGGTTTATTCCATGTGAAAACACCTCTGCCTTTTAACTTCACCTTCTTTCTTTTCTGAAACATAAAAGTTGCTCAAAACCCAGTAGCTTTCATTTTATCATTTACTGTTTTTGAAAGTACGTTTCATAAGTAATTTGTGTGTATCTGATTTAGAGGAGGGGGTATGAAATTAACAGGTGTTTTTGCATCAGTTTTACCTTCCTTTTCACTGACTGCTCGAGCTCTATTGCTCTTGATTAGCAGTTCCTTTATATAGGTCTGACTTTTCAGCTTTCAGTTGCTGTGGGCTTTACACTGCAAGCTTCTTGATCTCATTACATGAACTTCAAAGGCTGCATTGTGCAGCAAGACCTTGAGATGGACTGTCTTGTGGATGACTCATAAAGCTGGCTGTTTCTATTACTTCTGGTGATATTGTGAGAGGGAAAGTTAATTTGTATTTTCAACTCCTAAGAGCTTCAGGTTTAGTCCAAGATCATGTTGTGCTATGTGCTATACAACTGTAGAACAGAAGATGCCTCTTGTCCTGCTGGGCTTTCAGCAGTGGCTTGCCTAGGGTAGCTTTCCCACGGGCTCGGGTAAGAGCCTGTAGAGTTGCAGGTTGCAGATAACAGCCCATATGCAGGTACTCAGCATAGATCTGGGGGATAAGCTTCTGCATGAAGAGTTACCAACTGACAGTAACTGTCCATGCTGCTGCTTCCTCTGTGGCTCTGGTTGTTGCTTCCACAGACAGTTATTTTGGAACGGTAACTGCCCACGTAAAATGCTGGGCTCAGCCGTGGAGGCTGTTAAGTGGACCCTCAGTGTGTGAGGAGACAGGAACGTGCTTGAGTTGGTAGAGCGAAGGAGGTAAGTGGAAACATCCCCTGCGTGGGGTTACGGTTCTGGGGGCTTAATGAGAGGGTGGTGAGGGATGTGGGTATATGCCTCATTCTGCACTCGTATACAGGCTGGTCTGGTCCTGTCTCCATGCCTGGTAACGCTGTTGGCAGTCAAACGATGGGGGCTGAGAGTCCTTGTCTTTGGGTAAATTCAGGTGCTGTACATAACCAAATGCAATTTTTCAGGGTGTGGCAGTGGTGGTGTACAACTCGACACATGCTGCTTTTCAGTTTTTAGCATTCCCACATAAAAAGACATCCTGAAGACTTAAATTAATTGCTTCTGAAATATTCCAAGTGTGGAAATTTTGTCTGCTTAAGAATAACAATGAGGCAAAAGTAAATTATGGTGAAAAGAATAACACCACAAAAAGCTTTGGAGTGTATTCCTACTGATGGACAATTTAGCTTTCACAGCAGCTTTACACAGATCACTTAAGTTCAGTAGATGAAAAGCAAATTTAAGTCCCTCGAGTCCTCACTAATTACACCACAATGAGTAGCTATGGAAATGTCAATGCAAAATGTGATTGTAATACAGCATTACTACTGAGACATGTTTTGTACGCAAATTGAGACCTTTGCATTTATGGCTCCCAAAACAACTGTAGCACTGCCCCTTTCTGAAAGGGTGTAGTGGTGTTTGGCAGCAGTGTTTGTACGCAAACAATAAAATTCAGATGCTGTAGGCACAGCTTGTCTTCGGTGCTTGGTTTCTTAACTGCCATGGTTCTCTCTGTAAACTCACAGAATTTTTTTGAAGCTTGGGAAGACTGTGGGGAAGGTGCACTCTCAGGTGCTTGTTGCTGCCAGCCTTGCTCATTTGATCACTCTTACGCCATTCCAGCCAGTGGAAGGTGCTTACTGACTTAGATAAGAGTGCAGGATCAAACCCTGAGTAATTTTAAAAAAATGCTGTGCTGGACAGACGTATTTTGACTTGATACATCTATCTATCTATCTGTCTATATATACTGACTTGATCAAGAAAGGAATAATTTGGAGTAAACAGAACTGACAAAAGTCACCCTGAAGTAAACTGTTGCAAATGAAATGAAAACTGACATTATTTCAGTTATATAAACAAATTAAACAAAACCATTGAGCATAATAAGTACTGAGTTGGACTCAGAAAGAATGTGCTGAGGTGATTAATTAAATTCTCTGTGTTTTCTTGTTCCTCTTTGCACATCCAGGACGAGTGAAGCAACCGTTTGGGGACAACTGGAATTTATTTTGCTCAGAGGCAGGGAAGACTTTCTGATAGCATTCATTTATTGCAGTCTTGCATTCGTTGTTAATCCCCTTCTGTGTGTCTCACTCTCCACTTCTTCGGTTCCTTCTCCATCTTTCACATCTCTTGAAGCCTTCCTTTTTCTTTGTTTTGAAAGGCTTCATGAAAAGTGCATCTGTTGTAGGATCTCTGCATACAATTCTGTAGTAGGAAATTCTCACCCTTGGAAATGATTAAAAGCATGCTGTTTACAGAGCACTCTTCTTTGACGGTTTATACAGCAGAGGAGATTGGCCATGTCATTCTGTGCTGCATGATGAGTATGTTAGTGCCATTAGGCAAGAAAAAGTTTTATATACATTGAGCAGTCTTTCACAAGCAAGCATTTCTGTCAGATTACAACAGAACCTGGGTCCTAGAGTAGGAAAGACTAATTTGCAAAGAAATAAAAACCTGCTTTGAACAAAGCAAAGCCAGTGAAGCTTTAACTTTACCCTTTTAATTCAAGCTGTAAAACTTTAAGGATTTGATTCAAACTGCTGGAAAATATGTGCTTAATCTGGAGTGTGTTCCCTCATAAATGTTGCCAGTACCATGGCCAGATCTCATGATGGCCCTTGGTACGTTGTTGCAATGATTTCCTGATAGCAGGATCCTCTGATACCTAGTCTGACTGTATATTGTACCTGACAGTACAGGCTAGTTCAAATGGGTCATATCACCATATAAAATAAAAGGAGGTGGAGCAGAAAAGAGAACGTGGAAGATCATCCCTAGATAAAAGCCTTCCCTTAGCCCTGCTGGTTTTAAAAGTTCTTGTGACGGAGCTCTTGGCAAGAGAACAGAAGAGTGTGAACAACTTTGCAGTGGAGAGCAGAGAGGGTTAAGCACTGACATCAAAGGGAATGAGTAGGGCTGAAAACCTCCATTGTGGAGGATCAGGCTGCACCCTTCCATGGTTGGCTGATCAAAGGGAGTGCTGCTTCAGGAGGTTGGTAAGGCAGGAAAAACGCTTGCCCATATCACTTCTCCTTTCAGGGCAAAACCAGCAGGCTGGTATGGGTAGCCTTTGCATGGCATTTCCTTGTTTGCTTTAATCTTTGGTTAATGGCAGCAACCTATGAGAAGTTGATGTGCCAGCCTGCATTTTTCTTTCCAAAATCAGAATTGAAGCATGCTGATAGAAACTCGTGGGAGCTTACGAACAGTAAGCAGCGGGATTGCTTCTCATTAGCTAATGATCAGTGACTTGGCCATCTGTAAGGGAGCACTGTGTGCTCCTGCTGGGTTCACAATGTTTGTTGGAGGGGACCTGCTGCTGTGCACAGAAACTTCCCTTGTGCTGGCAGCCTCCTGGTCCTGCTGCGTGCCAGGCAAAATTTCCTGCACACCCTCTTTGGTGTTTGCTGTTGACGTTGCTGACCACGTTGTTGGAGCTTCTGAAGAGGTCAGCAGTAGATCCAGACAGCACTGTGTGCTCCTGCTGGGTTCACAATGTTTGTTGGAGGGGACCTGCTGCTGTGCACAGAAACTTCCCTTGTGCTGGCAGCCTCCTGGTCCTGCTGCGTGCCAGGCAAAATTTCCTGCACACCCTCTTTGGTGTTTGCTGTTGACGTTGCTGACCACGTTGTTGGAGCTTCTGAAGAGGTCAGCAGTAGATTCAGACTGATGATGAAGCAGGTTTGCTTAACCTCAGGGAAATCAGGGAGTTGATTTGAGATGTGGGCTCTGGTTTTGAGAATGGGATCAGGGTAGTGTAGTACTTGGACACTTTGATTCAGGGATCCTAAATACCCTGAGCATACCGTGTAGATTTTTTTCCTGTCTGGAGTCTTAATAATTGCTCAAACAAAATGGTTTTGACCAAGATCAAACAATAGTGTTTCACAGTAACTGATGTAGTTGCAATCATTAGACTTCAAGCTTATGAAGGATGCAAAGACCTATACCTGGCAACATGTACATATTTTTAGAATCATGTCCTGGCCTTGTGTCTGTAATGAGTATATTCTTGATCACAAGGAGGTCAGGAGTGATTCAGTATTCCTGACATGATAACCAAGAATCACAGTCTTCTCTGGGAAACAGAGTAAGTTAACAGTCTTTGGATGTCCTCTGAACTTTTTTCGATTCAGAAAAAGTTATGATAATTTTTTTCTTTCTTTTTTACAGCAATGCTGAGTGACAGTAACTCTGTGAAGCCGAAAAGTGATTGTTCACCTCCTGTGCAATGGTGTAAGGTGGCTGCACATGAAGATGAGAAGACCAAGCTGGTTTTTAAAAGGTACTCGCAAGTAAGTGTCATTGTCACAGCAATATAGAGGTCAGTTGCTCTCCTTCTAGCCTGGGCAGTTACAAAAAGGATGCAAAAATCAAGGGATGAGATTGCCACAGGAACTGAACGGAGGGTTAGGCACACAGCTTTCCCTGGGGCAAGGGAAAGCTTTCTCCCCACTTTGAGGGCCTAGGCTCTCTCTTAGTAGTACCTGTTTTTCCAAGCCAATGTGAGATCCCAGTATTTCACTCGCAAGTATTTCCAATCCTTTTTGTATCCAGATAAATACCAATGTTGAGGCTTTTGTACAGTCTAATAATTGAAGAAATTGAAGGGCAGTGGATGTTTAGTGCATATTTTGGGGAGGTGTCCCCTCATAGTTAATTTGTTTATGAAGACTTCTGCAATGCTACATCACAAAATCTTCATTACTCCGTTGTTTGTAGTTTAACATCAAATTGGAATTAATGAGTGTGTGCTAGCGTACATCCAGAACCATCTTTTAAAGCAAAAAAGCTCACTACTGCGATGCCTCTCTGCCACGTGAATTTTTAGGTCTTAAAGCTTAAAAAACCCAAAGCCAAACTGTTATATCCGCTGGTGTTTTGAGCACCTGAATGGTGCAGCCCCAGCTGAATCTAGAGATACTTGATAAACCTCTGTGGAGGAAAACCAGTCTCATTCATCTGCTGTGAATCCCCTGTTTCTGCCAGTCAGCCGATTTCCAGGGGTTGCAGCCTAACATGCTAACGAAGGTTTTAGACCCCCCATCAGTGCAAAATTTAATTTAGTTAAATAGGATGCGAGAACAGTGCTGCTTTTCCAGTGGCCACCTTATTTGCAGTGCATATGGCAAATTAAGTGCCAGGATTACATCTTTTAGCCCATATTTTTTTTAAAAAAATTCATGGAAACCTGTATTAACTTCATCTGAAAGTTTCAAGAAGCACTGAACACTTGGTAGGTTGTATATTTTTTTTTTTAAAGACATTTAAACAAATGTTGAGTCTTAGGAAATCATAGGAAATGAAATTCAGTAATAAAGCTCAACCTACACACACGAGCAACAACCACAACTCTAACCAAATAATGATGTAATTTTTGCAAGTCGGTTTAGACATGAAATGAGCCAACTGAATGTTTGGAGATCAACAGTGAGATTCCTTAGGAATGAGAAGTGAGTAGATAAAAAATATGGATAGTCTATATTACTCAGTTTTAAAGGTTTTTTTTCTTTTGTGTGTTTTTGGGATGTAAATAATTAAATTAGGCTTCTCAAGATAAACCTGAGCATCTAAATTCTGCATTCTAGCCTGCCAGTGAGTTGAAAATTTTGCCTGTGAGTGATGGCCATTGGCCCAAAATCTTGCAATTTGAAGTTCCATCCCTTTTTTAACTTGCATGAAAATACATATTTCAAAATAAAGTTGACCTTTAAAGTAGGAAAACAAAAGTCACTTTTGGTTTCTTTGTGTGAGGAGAGCTGTTTGACCCATCAGAGATGCATTTAAAGTGTATGATGCAGGCATAGAACTGCATAAATCAGTGTCAATATGCAACATTTTCCTTATCAAAGCATCTATATATGTTCGTACTTCCCTGCAGTTAACTCTGAAGATTTGTGATAGACTTGCAGTGAACAAAGTGGTAGGTTTTTCTTGGTTTGAATCAAATGCAAGTATTCACCTGAAGTTCTTCAACTGCCTTAAATTTGTTTAAAAATACTCATTTCACAATTGATGGATTGCTGGAAAAAAAGATGAGGTTTTTTTTCTCTCTCCTACCCCTACACCCTCCTGTTTGTTTTTAGACTTCTTGCACTGTTTGTGGTTGGAGGGTGCTTCCTTTATATCCTCAAATTACGTTTTGGCCCTGAAGAATGTGACAGAACAAAAATGCCGTATGTGGACCTCGATCGTGTAAGGGTTGGTATTTTTTGGTGTTTTTTTTTACTTGGCTTTAAAAAAAGGTATTAATTGACAATATGAGAGTTATAAGGGTCTGTAGTAAAGAACTAGAATGCTGAAATTATCCTGTGAGGGGAAAATACATTTTGCTTCATTTCATGCCATAGAACTTCTGGGTTTTGTTCTTGTGGAGTGACAACAGAAGTGCATAGAGAAACTGGATTTTTAGGGGTAAAATGAGATAACTGACTGTTAAGAATAACATTTGAAATGGACATGTCATCATACTATTGTGTCAGTGCAGATGATGCTGGTGATCAGAAAATTGATGCAAGTGAAAAGTAACATATTTAAAAAAGAAAGCCCCAAACGTTGGCTTAGAGTTAGAATCATAGAATCATTAAGGTTGGAAAAGACCTCTAAGATCATCAAGTCCAACCGTCATCCCAACACCACCATGCCCACTAAACCATGTCCCTAAGCGCCTCATCTACTCGTCTTTTAAATACCTCCAGAGATGGGGACTCAACCACTTCCCTGGGCAGCCTGTTCCAATGTTTCACCACTCTTTCAGTAAAGAAATTTTTCCTCATGTCCAATCTAAACCTCCCCTGGTGCAACTTGAGGCCATTTCCCCTCGTCCTATCGCTTGTTACTTGGGAGAAGAGACCGACCCCCACCTCACTACAACCTCCTCTCAGGTAGTTGTAGAGAGCGATGAGGTCTCCCCTCAGCCTCCTTTTCTCCAGGCTAAACAACCCCAGTTCCCTCAGCCGCTCCTCAGAAGACTTGTTCTCCAGACCCTTCACCAGCTTCGTTGCCCTTCTCTGGACACGCTCCAGCACCTCAACGTCCTTCTTGTAGTGAGGGGCCCAAAACTGAACACGGTATTCGAGGTGCGGCCTCACCAGGGCCGAGTACAGGGGCATGATCACTTCCCTACTCCTGCTGGCCACACTCTTTCTGATACAGGCCAGGATGCCATTGGTCTTCTTGGCCGCCTGGGCACACTGCCGGCTCATGTTGTTATGTTTCTGTCTTTGAATGTCTCAACACTAAGACAAGCTTATGGCAGAAGCCCTGATTTAAGATAGTTTCATCTTAGCATCACTGCATGTTCATTCTCCCCTGCCTCTCACCTTCTTCAGTGCACGTTTTTTCCCTTCTGAGCCTCTTTGCTTCCCCTTTTCTTCTCATTTGACTTATTTCTTTTCTCAATAACATATTCTTGCTTCCAAACAGCCACCACCTTAAGCCAAGCAAACCTAAAGACTGCATGAACTGTGTTTATTGCTGTCTCATGATTCATTTTGTGTTAGATGCAGGATGAGGAAATAGCATTACTGCTCTTTGTCTAGTTAGGTGGTAGCTGATTGCAAACTGTTTGGAGCAGTTGTCAAGTGATTTGCATTAGTTTTTACTGGTAGGATGCACCACTGTCAGCCTTAAAAGGAGGCTCTTCCAAAGATGCACTGACTCTTGCATGAAGTTGCTCAGTCGTGCTTTGCCCAGGAAAAAGTGTGATGTTTATGCCCAGACTTGCAGAGACCTTTGTAATGGGGGCAGAGGCAGTTCTGTAGAGCAGTTGTGTTTAAAAATAAAATAAACCCAGCACAACTTCCCCCTTGTGCACCCAGATACACACTTCCCTTTCCTTAACAGTACAGAAGGGGAACTGAGTTAGCACCAGATTTGAATCTTCACTCTCTGACCCCTGTGTTTGCTCATGTTTTTTATTATGACAGTGGAGGAAAGATCAGTAGAGTTGTGTTGCGGAAGAGAACATGCAAAAAGATGTCATTTTAACTGATAAAAATAACACCTTTGCTATTTCTCTTCTTCCTTATATCAGAAACCAGCTTGCCGCTACAGATTTCTAAACAATGTACATGAATATTTTTTTGTTTTAGTTGTTTATTTTATTTAATGAGATGGATCAATATGTACTTTTATCTGACAGCTTAATCTTTTTATGCAATATGGAACTGTAGTCTTTTAGTTTGGTGACTAGTCTTTGAAAGAAGACCTGAAACACCTCCACCTTGCATTCCTTTTGAAGTTGTGTTTTAGTCATTAGCAATAGCACTTTAGCAATACTTCTGGAAGAATTGTTGCTTCATTTTGATTGGTAAGCAAGTCCAGCCTGCCATTTCACAGAACTTTTACCCAGTGGATGTGTGTCTGGTAAAATCCTAATGCAGACAGAACTCAGGTCATGCAATTGAACAGCGGAGTAGAATTCCACTTGCTGGCTTGCTGCTGAATCAGATGGGTAGAAGTATGTCTAGATCTTTTAATCTGTTTTTGTAAGTAACAGTACAAATGTTCTCAAACGGCTCATTTTCGCTTATCTCTTTTAGTAACCTAATTTATTCTTTAGAAAAGCTCCTATCCAGATTTCAGTGATTGGATGGAGAGACATTCCTTTGCAGGTTTTCACCCTGCACTGGTTAGTATCTGCGTTTGAGTGAATGCTTTAAAACATCTTGTATTTCCATGTTTAAGCTCTCTTTATAAACCCCTGTGTTTGCTAAACTGCCAGTGGTCAGCTGGTGGGTTGCATTAAGAGGGCTTTGTATGTTCCTGAAGCTAGCTTTCCTGACTGAAATCATGTATATTTTGTTTTAGAGAGCACAACAGTATGCCAGCGCTGCATTGCAGGAACAGTGCCGGCCTTCTTATGTGAAGAAAGAAATGGGGAAGTTATTTGCGGAGAAATACAGCATGGACATTTCTCTTTTTGTAAGAAAAAATATAAATGAAGATGAAGCTTTATTTAAATATGAACCTCCTTTTGGATTTCACAAGTTCTTTGATAAGCTTAAAAATCTCCTTGAACTCTTACCTGAGCATGATTTGCCAGAAGATTTGAAGTCAAAACACTGTAAGCGTTGTGTTGTTGTTGGCAGTGGTGGAATTCTTCATGGTTCAGAGCTGGGTCACTTATTGAATCAGTTTGATATTGTTATAAGGTACGTATTTTCCATTTAAGGATTCCAACTACTTCAAGTTTACTTAATGAGCCAACTTTGTTTTTTAAGGGGAAAGTATCTCCAACATTTATGCAACTTCAAAGACTATTTCTGAAAGTGCTTTTGAGAAATTTACTTGTGACTTGATGGAACTTGAAGTCTTAAGAGCAAAATAAATTGTCATGTTCACAAGACAGGAATTCAGTGTAACTATTTGTGGACTTCAGATACAAAAAAACATGGGCAGAAATGAGGTAGAAACCAGTGAAATCATAGACAAGTAGACAATCCTGGTTTTATCCATTCATATGTTTAAGCTTTCAGAGGTAGGCTTTAGGACTTACTTCTGCCTTTTTCCCCGTGGTTAGTTGGCATGCTTATTTGAAGGATTTTTTTATAACAGCTATTTCAAACACAATAAAAATTAATTGGTGTTTCAGTATACAGTTTGCTTACACACTGTATAACATGCTCATCTTCCCTTACCTTTACAAGATCAGTGCATGTTTTCCATGATTACCCATGTTTTCTAATGTCTGAATTAAATGAATACATGCTCTGTATTTGTGCCTTCTGAACATTACTGTTTGAACTCTCCTTCTTTGTATTTTGAATCATGTAAAGTCACAAATAAGTTTAATACAAGCATTTTCCCAAGTTGCTTTGTAAACTAAGACTTGCTCCTCTTAAAAAGGGAAGAGCTGATACAGTGAGTCAATATCTCTTACACAAAGGTAAACAAACCTGTTAGCATGTGGAGGAGCAGAGAGCTTACATTAACAGTTCTCTGAAATTAGGGCTGGCAGCATGAAGGTGACTATTCTCTTGATACAGAAAAGTTTGCAGGACTTATACTGTTCTGCAGAACTGATGGAGCTGGATGATGCTGTTCTTGTTGGCAGCGTGCTAGCATCTGAAATTTTTGGTGAGCTGAAATGATGTAAACCCACAGGATGCATTTGATTGCATTGAAGGGATAATTTGAATGCCTTTCTGTGTATAATAAGTGTGTGTGTGTGTGTATATATATGTGTGTGTGTATACATATAAAGATAACGTAGGCAACTTCCTGTGTGTTTTCTTTCCCTTCCTGTTTTAAGCCTCTCCAAATTGGCACAAGGCAATGAACATGAAATTCTGCAATGCTGTTTTAAGTTACTTTTCTATTCCAGCTTTTCTTTTTGAAGTTTTGCACTTGTGCCAGTTAATCCAGAAATAGAATTGGCTTCCTCTCAAAGATAAGGGATCGATGGTTTGTGAGGCGAGGAACATGGAGGTACTGCACTCCACTCTGTTAAAATACAGTTTCTCTCCTTTGTGTTTTTTTTTTTGTTAGGTTGAATGATGCACCGGTTCAAGGATACACAGATCATGTCGGTAACAAAACTACTATACGGATGACTTACCCCGAAGGAGCCCCTCTTTCTGAAAACGAGTATCCTCCTGCTAGCTTGTTTGTGGCTGTTTTGTTTAAAAGTGTTGATTTCAATTGGCTTCAAGCAATGGTAAAAAACGAAACCTTGGTATGTAATGTGGCAGTGTTATGTACCTGTGATTTTTGTTTGTTTGTTCTTTTCTAATGCTTAAGAAGCTGGCTGCTACTTCCTGTTTTATTATACTGAGAATCTCTTATTTAACTTTGTGGGGTTTTTAGCTATGTCTCCTGGTTACAGTTGGTACCAGCATTTGTGTTGAAGCCCTGTGCTGACAGTAACAACCTGTTAACCTTGTGGATTCTGGTGAATGTGTTGACTGATTAAACACAAAGTGCAGTCAAATATTCAGAATAAACAACTCTTCTCCTTGCTATCGTCTCTGCAATTCCACATACTTAGAAGGTTTTTTCTCTTTTGGGTCAGTCACTTGAGCTGTATGCTGGTATTCCTGAACCCACCTTAGCTATAAACTGTTTCCTGAATTTTTCAGAATCACTGATGAATTCTATAACTTGTGTACTGTCTGCCATACACTTTGCAGTCTCAGAGTTTGCCTTTGCTGAACTATTTTTTTTCTTTCTCTTAGCCTCTGTGGGTGCGACTCTTCTTTTGGAAGGAAGTTGCTGAGAAAATTCCTTCTACATCAAAGCAGTTTCGGATTCTGAATCCAGTCATCATCAAAGAGACAGCTTTGGATATTTTACAGTTCCCTGAACCTCGATCAAAATTCTGGGGTTGGGATAAGGTAAGAATTCCTTTTAGAGAAAATTCCTTCTACATCAAAGCAGTTTCGGATTCTGAATCCAGTCATCATCAAAGAGACAGCTTTGGATATTTTACAGTTCCCTGAACCTCGATCAAAATTCTGGGGTTGGGATAAGGTAAGAAGTTTCCTTTTAGGAGAACGAGACTATAAAATACAAAGTAAAATAAGAAACTGGAAAAAGTTTTGGGCTCTTCCTTCAATATAGTTCCTCTGTGCAATTTCAGAGCTGGTCTCAAGTAGTAGGGAAATTAATGCGCTCTCAAAAGACTTCTGTATTTTCTTGTGTAAAATCGAAGTAGGATTTCAGCTCACCTTTTTAGATGAGGTATTATGCTGACATGAAATTGCCTGTTTTACAAAGCATTCAGATGCAGAGACACATAAATTCATTCAAGTACAGTGTGTTCACTCACACATCATTGTGACTGGTGTTACATATTCAAAACACGCATTTGATGTATGTTAAGTGTGTTAAGAGCAGCCCTGTTAAGTCAAACCAGCAATCAGCTATAGGCAGATGTGTCTCTAGCTGCAGGGAAAGCAGAGAGAGTATGGAAACCAGGCCAGTGTAAAGCAGCCCTCCAACTGTTGGAATTGCTGGACTGCTACGTGTGCCAATGTGCTCAATAGCGGCTGATGGGTATATCCTCCCTCTATGTCCTTTGGTCCAGCAATAGTATGGAATGGTGAATTGCCCAGTTTAATTATACACTGCGTTTTTGTTATTTTAATTATTTGTTTGAGAAATTGGATGTCACTAGTTCTCTTGAACTATGAAAAATACTGAATAACCATCATCTTTTTACCTTTTGTGTGAAAGCATTTAATGGTAGCGTTATTGCACAAATGTTTGAAGGATCTTCTCACATTTATTCATAAAAATAATGTACCATACCAAGCTATGTAATGTTTTAGTTGTATCGTAGTATACTTGCCTTCTTCATGGATTATTCAGTGAAAAGTCATATTATGAAGAATACTGTTAGCCTGTTGCTCAAGACTGAAGTAAGCGTACATCAAGAAATGTCAAGTTTAACTCTGTCAGGAGTTGTTTGAGTGTTTGGAGCGAGGGTTCACTTGTAGTTTAACTACATAGTAATAGGGTATCTTGCCTTCACAGAAAAAAAACTTAGAGTTGACAGCCAAAAATCTTGTTACAGGCAAATACTCAAGTTGTATTAGTATTTGGCCCTGAAGTTTTTAGTTTGACTTGATTGTTTAATTTATTTTTAGTTTTAGTTGTAATTGATTTTAGTTTTAATTGATTGTTTAATTGATTTCAGTTTTAAGTGAGGAGAGGGAATAGACAAAGCCATTAAATTTTGTAAAGTGTTTATAAAACTGGCAAAGGCTTCTTTTTCCCTCCTTTTTAGAATGTACCTACAATTGGGGTCACAGCAGTTGTTCTGGCCACACATTTATGTGATGAAGTGAGCTTAGCAGGATTTGGATATGACCTCGATCAGCCCAGCACACCTTTGCACTATTACAACAACCTCTGCATGGCTGCCATGAACAGACAAACTATGCACAATGTGACAAGCGAAAAAAAATTCCTGCAAAAACTGATCAAAGAAAAAGTTGTCAAAGACCTCACTGGTGGGATACATTGTGAATTCTGCGGCAAAGACAGCTAGTGATTGAAGTGCGGCATGGTTTGGATTCGTTACATTTCCAGAGGTTCAGCTGGAACAACCTTTTCACTGTCTTAAGTAGTTCTTTAAAGTGTGTATAGAATGGACATGGAATCTCTGCTGCCTTTTTTAATGTCAAGTTCAATTTGTTGGACTTTTAAAATTATTTTGATGTCAGATTTTACTTTGCACATTTTTGTGGATAAGTATGTAAATACAACTTGGAGTTGAAAGAGATCCATTTGAAATATTTAATGTTTTAAGTTGTCTGAAGAAAAGCAGAGTTTTTGTTTTCAGATGTATATGGTACGCACAATGCTAGCCTGAATTGTCTAACAGCATACAAGAGTTATTTTCCACTGAACTACTGTCTTTGTTGGTCCAGTTCTTGGTGTATGACTCCTTTTCATGCATGCCATGAAAAGAAAGGCGTATGCTTCTCAAGTCTTTAATTTCTTGCAACTTGAGCGTTGTGTTTCCCCCTCAAATATTTATATTCTTTTGGCTTTGTGCTAATGTTTTTTTGGGGGGTGGAGGAGGAATGTGGGAGTGGAGGTGGAGGAAGAGGAACTGTTGTGGCAACAACTGAATAGTAAGTACTTCAACATTCACGATTGATATTAAAATCATTGGTGCAGTAATGTATTGGATTAGAATCCTGCTTTATCATGAGGCATGTTTGGGCCCAGGGCCCACTGTAAGAGCATTTAGCCAGTAGGAGACTTTCACCTGAATCAGATCTTTTGTCATTTCCATTTCTTAAGACCCAGATAAATGTTTCTAGCTAGTTGATTTGCAGCAGAGTTCAGCTACTAAAGAAGTGGCACTTTTTTTTTTTGAGTGACTTGAGAATTGCTGGTTCTATAAAACACTGGTTTGTATAAATCTTCCATTTAGCAATAATAGAATCTATGACTAGGCTAAAATTTCTACTGGTTTACTTTATGATCCTTTAGTAATTAATTACAGGTATCATAACCTTAATAGTTTACAATGATGATAACCCTTACGAACTCTAGTGTTGACTGTTTAATTGAAGGGAGAGGTAGAGCTGTTGGTTTTCCCGGATCAGCTTTTAAGTCAGCTGTTGGGTCAGTGTGTATAACTTGAGAAGAAAATCACTTTGAGAAAGTAGTATGATCTAGTAGCAAGCTAGATAACTGCTGAAAGCAGCATACTTAAAAAAATAAAGCTATAAATATGTTCTTGTGACTGGAAATCAGTGCATTGCAAAGAAACTGGACAGTGCAGATCCGCAAGCAGGTCTTGCTGTTCATTTTCATTTTGTTACTAGTAGAGTAGTAGGTATGACTGTTTGCACTGAGTAGCGTTGTTAATCTACAGTATGTGAAAAATGCTTTGGGAATGAAAGCTTGTTAGCAAATCGATCAAAAGTTGGTCTAGAAACATTGTTCATAGTCATGGACTCTCCACATGGTGAACGTTCCCACTGTTTTTTTGTTATGGGCTAAGATATGAATGTAGTTGTAGTTTTAAATTTTCAAAATACTAATGTGGGAAAGCAAGATTAGGGTGGTTGGTTTTTTTATTTTTTTGTGGGTGTTTTTTTGTTTGGGTTTTTTTTTTTTTTTT